>NC_085841.1:362170034-362470034 GCF_035594765.1 Anolis carolinensis
CCATGAAGCTGTGGACAAGTCTACAGAGGGACCACCACACGCAACAGCAATGCCCAGACACAAATCAAGGCACAGGAAAGGCACTGCATACTCACTCAACCAGAGAAATCAGCCATAGCAGAGCACTTGATGAACCAACCTGGACACAGCATATGATTGGAGAACACAGATATGCTGGACCACTCTGACAACCACCATGCCAGACGACACAGAGAAGCCACTGAAATCCACAAGCAGGTGGACAATTTCAACAGAAGCGAGAAAACCGTGAAAAATCTGGCTACCAGTATTTTAAAAAAAAACCTCTAATAACAGGACAGTAAATAAAGAACAACAAACAGAAAAGAGGGGAAGTCTGTACAAGAAACGATCAGGGCCAGCTAACACCTCCAAACAAAGGATTCCCCCAGGCAGGAAGCAGCCAGGCTTTGAAGCTGCAAGGCTATTCAATGCTAATCAAGATGGTCAATTGAAAGTGGGAGACAAGAGTTCTTTCTCCCACCCTGGACATCATTCCACAGATATAAGTAAGTACAGTAGAGTCTCACTTATCCAACACTCGCTTATCCAACGTTCTGGATTATCCAACACATTTTTGTAGTCAATGTTTTCAATATATCGTGATATTTTGGTGCTAAATTCATAAATACAGTAATTAATACATAGCATTACTGCATATTGAACTACTTTTTTCTGCCAAATTTGTTGTATAACATGATGTTTTGGTTCTTCATTTGTAAAATCATAACCTAATTTGATGTTTAATAGGCTTTTCCTTAATGCCTCCTTATTATCCAACATATTCGCTTATCCAACATTCTGCCGGCCCGTTTATGTTGGATAAGTGAGACTCTAAGTAAGTAAGTAAGTAAACTTTTATTATGGTCAATGACCAGCTCAATCCACAGATATATAAACCCCACTTGCCTGGTTTCCAACAGACCTCACAACCTCTGAGGATGCCTACCATAGATGTGGGCGAAACATCAGGAGAGAATGCTTCTGGAACATGGTCATACAGTGCGGAAAACTCACAGCAACCCAGCTGTAAAAAGATCTTTGGACTTGAACTTTTTTTCCTGATAGCTTTAGCAACTTATCACCCATTTCTTTCTTTCTTTTTTCTTTTTTGCAGCAGTAAAAAACCGACTATTTGTAAATAGGCTAAGTAAACACCGCGAGTGGAATTGCATTTCTATTTTAAACAGGGAGTAGAGCCACTTTGGATGGAAATACGAGACATCCTGTCTACACGGCTGTTTAGCCAATGGGTTTGATGCATGTGGTTTCCGAAGACGGTTGACTTTCATCCAAGGGACACAGCTGGGATAATTTAGTCCCAAATAGCTTTTCCTTGGCTCCGCGCGGCACCGGCTTCAATATACCTGCTGCTGCTTGCTGTCGGGGCTGTAAGCGAATACTTCGGAAATGCTTTTCTGACGAAAGCTAATTTGTGTGCGTCGGCGCTAATAAGTATTACTATGGGCTTTTCCCCTGTTCCTGTGAGCCGCTGGATATATATATGGAAGAGGGGGATGATGAAGGGTTTCAGCAAAAAAATTCTCAAGACTGAAGAACCTTTGACATAAGGCTGTAAGGAAATGCATTAACAAGAAGCAAAAGAGACATGGCCGCCCCAAGACATTTGAATGATATAGTGTTCCATTCTTCACAGGGATGTAATTCTTTCCTAAATTAATGCCCCAAAGAAGCAATGCGAAATTTTAATAATATACACCTCTGGGAGTATTATTATTGTCCATAAATGGAACATGAGCCAGCAGTGCAATGCTGCAGCAAAGAAGGCAAATAATAACATAGAGTCCATTAATACAATTGCTGTTTCCACAAGTACATCTCCGTGGTAGAATTAGCGCAGTGTGACAATACTTAAACTGCCATGGTTCAATGCTTTGCAATCCTGGAAGCTGTAGTTTCTGTTAATGTGGGATTTGTGTATAGATAGTGTTTAAATGAAATTTGTGTCTTGGTTTGTATTGCATACTGACTGCATCATCCAGAGTGTACTATAGTCTGTAAAGAGTTAATTACTGAGGAACTGTGATGACCTTGATGTGTGGCTGGAACTGGGGAGTGTCCAGACACAAGTGTGTATGCTTTACTGATTGCATCAGTTCAGAGTTCAGTTCTGTTCTGTTCTGAGTTGAGTCAAGTCCTGTGTCTATTGTCTGCAAGCCTGTTTGTCTTGATTACTGCTTTCAGTAAAACTTTGTATATAGTTTTACCAACGTCTCTGGGTGTCTTTTCGTTCTGCGTTCCACTGACTTCATCCAACTACTGCTGCGCTGCGAATTACTCTGACAGTTTCATCAGATCTTTAGTTTTCTTTGCCAAACTACAAATCCCAGGTTCCACAGCCCTGATACATGGCAGATCAAGTGATGTCAAGCTGCAGCCATTCTACAGTGTAGATGTACCCTGGTTCTCCAGGAAATTGACTTATTTCCTGCTAAAGAAGTTGAAATTTTATTACAGTAGAGTCTCACTTATCCAAGCCTCGCTTATCCAAAGTTCTGGATTATCCAAGCCATTTTTGTAGTCAATGTTTTCAATATACAGTAGAGTCTCACTTATCCAACGGGCCAGCAGAAGCTTGGATAAGCGAATATCTTGGATAATAAGGAGGGATTAAAGAAAAGCCTATTAAACATCAAATTAGGTTATGATTTTACAAATTAAGCACCAAAACATCATGTTATACAACATTTGACAGAAAAAGTAGTTCAATACGCAGTAATTTTATGTTGTAATTACTGTATTTATGAATTTAGCACCAAAATATCACAATATATTGAAAACATTGACTACAAAAATGGCTTGGATAATACAGAAGCTTGGATAAGCGAGGCTTGGATAAGTGAGACTCTACTGTATCATGATATTTTGCACCTCCTTTGGGCACAGATTAACCTAAAATAAGTCACCAAAGTTATTTTAAATTGACTCAAAATGATCAATTGAGTCTCCCTGATCCCATAACTTGGGATCAGTCTTCTCTGTGTCTCATAAGAACACAGACTAACTGCTTTTTTGAACATTCCCTCCTTTTCTCCAAACGGTGGTTGGCTCCACCCTCGTTATTATGGCAGCCTGCCTTAGAATGTTGAGCTAGCTACCATCCCCCACTCACTGGTAACTCTAATACTTACCCTTTTAAACATAGTTAAACATGACTTTTAAACCACAATTAAACATGACATCTGTAAACTAAAAAATTCACACTTTGTTACAGTGGACAATGAAGATGGAGGAGAACTTACTAAAATGTGCAAATCATATATTTTGGATGACCATCTGTTGGGAGTGCTTTGATTTTGTTTTCCTGCATGCCAGAGGGTTGGACTAGATGGCCTTTGGGTTGTCTTCCAATTAACTTTCTACAGTCAGAGGAATCAGAACTGTCAGATTTCCTTATCTCTTCTTAATTCATCCTCATGTCATCAAAGGAAGCGGAGAAAACTACACTTAAATATATGAGACCTCCGCATGAAGGCTTCTTGCTCTGTGTTGCTGCCATCTTTGAAATCTTTTGATTGAAGACCATCATTCAAGGAGTTATGTGCAGTCTCCACATGATAAGCAAGTCTGGGCCACGGTTTCTTTAGAAATGCAGCTGCCGCAATGGGTTTCTCACCAAAGTAATCTTCAGGAGACCCAATTCTCAGTTCCTCCTGTTGATCTCAGAGGATGTTCCATACACATAGACAACCATGCGGTATTTAGTTTCGCCAACTCTGAAGGAGTTCTATTTTCCTGTTATCCCATCCATGCCCAGTTATTTTAGGCTCCTGCTGATGTGAATAATTATGCTCAATTGTGTTAGACCAACACAGAACCAATGTGGTGCGATGGATCACGTCTGGTTGCTTGGATGTGGGCAAGCCAGCATGCACTCTCTTCCCATCTCTGAAATGTTTGGCATCTGCAAATACCCGGCTCCACCACCACGGCTCTGGTGCTCTTGGGAAGGATTTAATATCGTTGTATGGGTCTGGAACGTTTAAAAGCCCAAAATAGTCTGGGTGGGACTTCTATTTGGAAGAGCACTATCTTGCACATTGGTCCCTCTTTCTGGACACTGAGATGCTCCAATGCACTTTCATTGGTAGTGATCCGATTCTGTGTCATCTGGAGGCAGGACTACCTGAGAGGCAATTAGACTGACCAACGTAGATGTCCCTGGGGCAAAAATGACCAAAAAAAAACCCTTTTTATTCTGCACTTTGTTGGGAATGTTTGCCTTGTGCTTTGAATTGGGATCAGGGAGGGACAAGCTTGGAACAGAATTTCCATTTTGGGAGGTGGGCAAAGTTCAGAGCCTCCCATTTCTAAAGGTATGAAATTCTCTGCTTGTTGGAATGAGCGTGTTATATATTATTATTTTAATTAAATTTTATTAAAAACAGTTGCTCTTCATATTAGTGGGGGAGAGCAGTATCACATTGCATGTGGACTCCCCTGATCAATCAATTTAAGACTGGATGATATTTATGTTCCATTGTGTTTATGATCAATGAGAGCGAGTGAAGTTAGTGTGTGTGTGTGTGTGTGTATACACACACACACACACACACACACATACAGTAGAATCTCACTTATCCAAGCTAAATGGGCCGGCAGAGGCATGGATAAGCGAATATCTTGGATAATAAGGAGGGATTAAGGAAAAGCCTATTAAACATCAAATTAGGTTATGATTTTACAAATTAAGCACCAAAACATCATGTTATACAACAAATTTGACAGAAAAGTAGTTCAATACGCAGTAATGTTATGTTGTAATTACTGTATTTATGAATTTAGCACCAAAATTTCATGATATATTGAAAACATTGACTACAAAAATGGCTTGGATAATCCAGAAACTTGGATAAGCGAGGCTTAGATAAGTGAGACTCTACTGTATACATACACACACACACACACACACACACACCGTATATACTCAAGTATAAGCCGACCCGAATATAAGCCGAGGCACCTAATTTTACCACAAAAAAAAAAAAAACTGGGAAAACATTGACTCCAGTATAAGCTGAGGGTGGTACATTTCAGAAATAAAAATAGATACCACATTAATTGTGGCATCAGTAGGTTAAATGTTTTTGAATATTTACATAAAGCTCGGATTTAGGATAAGACAGTCCAATTCTGATCAAATCATTACTCTCATCTTCTTCAATGTAAATATGCTTATGTATCCTTTTAATAATAATAGAGTAAAATAATACATGTAATAATTATAATAATAATAAATACAGGAAAATAATACATGTAATAATAACTAGAGTAAAATAATAATGCAATAATAATAATAATATCAGAGTGAAATAATAAATGTATTAATAACAATAATAAAAATAGAGTAAAATAAATGTAATAGTAGCAACAATAATAGAGAAAAATAATAAATGTAATACATTACAGTCTCACTTATCCAACATAAACGGGCTGGCAGAATGTTGGATAAGCGAATATGTTGGATAATAAAGAGGGATTAAGGAAAAACCTATTAAACATCAAGTTAGGTTATGATTTTGACAAATTAAGCACCAAAACATCGTATTATACAAGAACTTTGACAGAAAAGGTAGTTCAATGCTCAGTAATGCTATGTAGTAATTACTGTATTTACAAATTTTGCACCAAAATATCATAATATATTGATAATGTTGACTACAAAAATGTGTTGGATAATCCAGAATGTTGGATAAGTGAGACTCTACTGTAATACCAATAATAAAGAAAAATAATAAATGTACATATGTTCTTGAGTATAAGCTGACCCAAATATAAGCCAACTAGGACCCTCACCCGAGTATAAGCTGAAGGGGGCTTTTTCAGTCTTAAAAAAAGGGCTGAAAATCTAGGCTTATACTCAAGTATATACAGTGCATGCCAGAAATACAGCTTAATGGTGTAATGTTAGTAAATGTTGACCATTTTCACTCCCTTGGCAGCCACCTCTCCACAAAAGTCAACACAGATGCTGAAATAAAACACTGCCTGAGCTCTGCGAGTGCAGCTTTTTTCCGAATGAAGCAGAGAGTGTTTGATACCAAGGTGCTTGTTTATAAAACTATTGTCCTCCCAACCCTGTTATACCCTGTGAAACGTGGACTGTCTACAGACGTCACACTCAACTCCTGGAACAATTCTATCAGCTTTATCTCAGAAAAATTCTCCAGCTCTCTTGGGAAGATGGGTGGACAAATGTCAGCATGATGGAAAAAGCAAGGACCACCACGATTGAAGCACTGCTCCTGCGCCATCAACTCGGCTGGACTGGCCACATTGTCCAAATGCCCAATCACCATTTCCCAAAGCAGTTACTCTACTCCCAACTCAAGAACGGAAAGTGGAATGTTGGTGGACAGGAAAAGAGATTAAAAGATCGGCTTAAAGCTAACCTTAAAAACTGTGGCATAGATACTGAGAACTGGGAAGCCCTGGCTCCTGAGCACTCTAACTGGAAGTCAGCTGTGACCAACAGTGCTATGGAATTTGAAGAGGCACAAAGGAGGGTGGAAAGGGAGAAACGTGCCAAGGGGAGGAATCTGCAGAAAGGCAACTCTGACCAGGACCACTTTCCACATGGAAAATGATGTCCTCACTGTGGAAGAACATGCGGGTCAAGAATAGGACTTCACAGTCACCTATGCATCCACCGCCAAGACACTACACTTGGAAGGCCATCATACTCGGACAATGAGGGATTGCCTAAGTAAGCAAGTAATATAACACCCAGCCATTATTGGCATCCTATAACAAAATCATTAGATCACATTGGGCCCTTATACCTGTATCTGTACCTGTTACGAGTCAGACGCCAGCCAATATAAATAACTCAGTTTATTGCAAAACAACACAAAAGAGCCCAGGAAAGAACCAAAAAAGGGCTCAAAACACTTTCTCTACAGTGTGAAGTAACAATGTCCAAAAAGAACTCAAAAAACCCAATCCGGGAAATAATCCGGATTAAAACAAACTAAGCTGAAATGGCTGGAAACTCGCTCCACCTACTCGATGGAGCTTAACAATCACAGGAAAGCTACCAGCAACTACCCACAGTGACCAGCGGCCACACTATGCCCCAAAACGTTGTTGAAGCCAGACCACGTCGTAAAGGAGAAGTCACAGCTGCTACATCCGGTCCACGTCATTAGGGAGAAGTCACAGGCATCGCGTTCCAGTCCGCGTCGTTAGGGAAAAGTCACAGACATCGAGTTCCAGTCCAAGGTAAACACAAAGAGCCAAAGCGACGGAGTAGTTTTCCTGCCTCTTCTAACACAACTAGTAGTATCTCTACTCAAAGACTCCATTGAAGACACAATCACAACAGTACCTGTCACCTGTACCTGTCACCTATACCTGTACCTCTGCTTGGAATTGGATTATATGAGTCTAAACTGCCATATATTCAATTTCAAACTAGATAATCCGAATTTTATATGGCAGTGTAGAAGGGGCCTCGGAGAGAATACCTTTGAGAACGTTTTCTTTTCTCTTCCAATGCAGTCGCTGTGCTTTAAGGTGACATTACTGCCCTGGAGTGGGAGGGGAGGAAGACAAGTGTCCACGGCAGGCTGTTTTGAGGCCAGAGTGTTTGGCAAGCAAGCATCCTCCAGCCCGGACACAACCCTTCAGCCTCCCCTTCCTTTACCAAGCCAGCAGGAGTCTGGGGAATAGCTCTGCAGTGCATGTGGCATAGACACTGAGAACTGGGAAGCCCTGGGCAGAGCTACCAGCAAAAGCCCACGAAGGCTCCTAAATCTTTTGGAAGAGGCCCTTTGTAGGCGCAAGGTGCAGCTCTGATCCAAGAAGAGAGCAGAATCCAGGAGAGACGCTTCAGCGGGCCAGGAGGCCTCCTCCTTCCGGAATCTCGAGCGAGAACCCAAATGCATTTTTCATGTGTTGGTGGCAGCTTTCAGGAGGACGTACTCGAAGTATGAAATCATTCTTTCCACCTGCCTGGAACTGAGGGGGAAGGAAGTCCATGATGCATCCCCCATCAGCACGGCTAGGACCCAAGGCCTGGATTTGCACTTTCCGGACTGCAGCCCCCACAACTGCAGCCCCGGCCAGCATGACCACCAACCAGCTGGTCGGGAGGGATTCCGGACGTTTTAGCTCGATCATGGAATGCCTCTCAATGTCCAGAACTTTTTTGCATCTTCTCAGATATTTTGTCTGATGCGAAATAGCCATATTTAGTTTGGACAAACATGTACATTCTGTAGGGGAATTTATAAATGTGCAAGGCACCAATAGGATTCTAGTTAAGGGTGTTCTTAATGTACAAGGGTTGAATGAAAAGTAATGCCTCCACCTTCGTAACTCCTCAACAGAGTTGAGGACAAACTCATCAGAACAAAGGCTATCAAGGCCAAGATCGAAAAATCAGCTGATCACCCAAAATGCAGACTGTGCAAGGAAACTGACGAAACCATTGATCATATCCTCAGCTGCTGTAAGAAAATTGCACAAACAGACTACAAACAGAGGCACAACTATGTGGCCCAAAGGATTCATTGCAACTTATACCACTTATACCACCAGTAAAGAACTGGTGGGATCACAAACCTGCAAAGGTAATGGAAAATCAACATGCTGACAAAGTTTTGGAACACAACATACCAGACCTCACGGTTGTGGAAAAGAAAAAAGTTTGGATTATTGATGTCGCCATAACAAGTGACAGTCGGATTGACAAAAAACAACAGGAAAAACTTAGCCGTTATCAGGACTTCAAAATCGAACTGCAAAGGCTCTGGCAGAAACCAATACAGGTGGTCCCAGTGGTAATCGGCACACTGAGTGCCTTGCCAAAAGATCTCAGCCGGCATTTGGAAACAATAAACATTGACAAATTTGTGATCTGTCAGCTTCAAAAGGTCACTTTACTTGGATTTGCTCGCATCACTCATGAATACATCACACAGTCCTAAATGCTTGGGAAGTATTTGACTTGTGATTTTGTGATACGAAACCCAGCATATATATCACATTTGCTGTGTCATACTGTGTTTTTGTGTCAGAATAATAATAATAATAATAATAATCATCATCATCATCATCATCCTGTCCTCTGGGGTACTAGCTACCCTGTTTTCCCGAAAATAAGACATCCCCGAAAAATAAGACCTAATGGAAGTTTTGCTGAATTGCTAAATATAAGGCCTCCCCCAAAAGTAAGACCTAGCAAAGTTTTTGTTTGGAAGCATGCCCAGCGCCTGCCAAACAGGACACCAGAGCATGCAGGATTGGTAAATGTACATACCAGTTGTACATGGAAATAATGATAGTAACAATAAATTCTTGATAGGATTCACAGTTTGTCTGGTTATGCTGGTTTGTGATGACAACTACTGCACAGTATATAATAAATGTTCATTTTTTTTGTTCAACATTAAATGTGAATTCTTCTTCATGGAAAAATAAGACATCCCCTGAAAATAAGACCTAGCACATCTTTGGGAGCAAAACTTAATATAAGACACTGTCTTATTTTTGGGGAAACACAGTATCCCTCCCAATTTGGTGCCATTTGCAGATTTGGTCTACATGCTTTGTCTATTTTGTCATCCAAATCATGGATAAAGACACTGGGCCCAGGATTGAATCCTGTGGCACCCAACGGTCACTTCTTTCCGGAGGAAGAGGAGCCATTTGGAAGTATGTTTTGGATTTGGCCGGTTAACCAGTTGCCAATCTACCCAACAGTGGCATCATCCAACCCACATTTTACTAGTTTACCTGCAACAATTCCAACCAATGCTGTTCTGAAGCCATCTGCATTTGAGCAGAGGTAGGACCACGCTCTGGATCCCAAAGCTCTCTCTTATCCCGAGCTGAGAAAGCAGTTCTGAGTTCATGAGACAGGAAGGGCACAGTTGACCACAGTTTCCCCCGTCTTGCAAGCCAAGTGTCTCCGTAAGAACAATCCGCTGCCATTATGAACAGCCAGTGACCCTACTTGACTCAAGACGAAGGCCCCCTGCCACCGCCTATTGTGAGGCACGCTGCTTTCGGCAAGGTTGCTTGGCTGATGTGAGCAGAAATGTGTGGATTAACCCAGTTTGGCGCTGAGTTCAACAGGTGGCCACTGAGGTTCCGGGTGGGAAAACAGGCTTATTGTTCAGGCTTTTAATGAGTTGTTGAGTCACCGGCCAGTGGCGGGCGTTCAAAACCAGAAAGGAAACAATCTCGCAGGCCTGGCCTGCCAAAGTTTTCCTTCTGAAGTATGCGCTTGCCCAGTGGGGGAACTCCGTGGTGTGCACACGGATGTTGCCAAATATAGCGAACAGCAAAGGGGGAGTTTCCCCTTTGGTTGCGAAAGCCAGTGTTGAAAGGCAGGTGATATACTCTAACTCTGCATTTCCAGGATCGAAAAGGACACAAAGAGAACAGGGACCAACTGGAGGAGGACAAAAGGAGAGAGGCTTGTGGTCGGATCAGACCGCACTTCCTTTAGTGTTTCGTTTGCTACACTTCATCAATTTGAAGGTTCCAGAAAGTCCAAGAGATTACCAAGAAAGCAATGTAACAGGTGAAATCTCACTGAGATGCATGTCCATGTTGAATGTATACCCTCACAAAGCCGTGAAGGAACTCTACATTTCATCCAGTTTGAGAAATTAAGACAATTGAACCATTGAGTGGTAAGGAACTCCAAGAGCCACAGAGTCCAACCCTTGGACACGCAAGAAGACACAACTAAAGTTCTCCCAAAAGATCACCATCAAAGAGGGAGACTCTACCACTTTCCAATGCAGCCTACACCACTCATGAACTGTTCTTGCCATCAAGAAGTTCTCCCCAATGTTTAGGTGGAATCTATTATCTTGTAATATCAATTTGTTTGTATTGTGGTTTCTGAAGCAGCAGAAAACAAGCTACCACAGTGGTTCCCAAACTTTGGCCCTCCAGAGCTTTTGGACTTCATCTTCCAGGCTTCCCGGCTGTTGGCCAAGCTGGATGGGGCTTCTGGGAGATGAAGGCCCAATGTTTGGGAACCACTGATCTGCATGAAATCCCTTCAAACATTTAAAGGTGGCTATCATGCAAGAAGATCAAACCAGTCCATATTCCAGAAAATAAAGCTCAACTGCTTCCTAGAGGCAAAGATGAAGTACTTTGGCCACTTAAGAGAAGACAGGAAATCTTGGAGAAGATGATGATGATGGGCAAAATGGAAGGAAAAAGGAAGAGGGGCCGACCAAGGGCAAGATGGATGGATGGTATCCTTGAAGGGACTGGCTTGACCTTGAAGGAGCTGAGAGTGGTCATGGCCGACATGGAGCTCTGGCGTGGGCTGGTCCATGAGGTCACAAAGAGTCAGAAGTAACTGAATGAACAAACAACAAAAACAACATCATGACTTCTCCAAGCCCTCTCCCTAACATATTCAGCTCTTCAAGTTCTTTCTCCTCATACCTAAGTTTCAAGTTCTCGTAATTTTGGTTCCCATTCTCTGGATATTTCCCAGCTTTTCAATATCCTTCTGGATCTGAAGTGTCTAGAAGTGGACACAACATACCAAGTGAGGTCTGGTCAAAGGAGAATGGCTCCACCCTCTCAAGCAATGCCAATTGGAGTGCCTGGAGCAAAAGGTCAGGCAGTGCTCTTCTCTGCTTTAAATACAAGTTTCCGAGCTAATGAGGTCTGCTGGGCTGATGAGTGAGTTAAGTCCTTTCCATTCTGTTGCTGCAGAACAGCAGCATGTGCCTTGTTTGAGATCTCTGACTTCCTTGCTTGAGGAACTTTAATAAAATAATCTTTCTGGCTCTTTCCCTCACAGTTTTGGACTCTGCTCAGGGCTTCTTTCTTTCCTTGAACCTTGGACTTCTGCAATCACTCTTCTTTTGGTAACTTGGTGTCAGCCTTGGGATTGGACTACCTTCTGGACATTTGGAAGGAGAGGAGACACTAATTATTCACAATGCTCCTTCCTTTATGAGGGTTAGCACAGCTGAAAATCCACTTGTCAAAGGGGTGAAGACCTTGGTGATAACCTTGAAAAGCTGTCCAAAGGTGCATCTGCACTGGGAAATTAATGCTGTTTGACACCACTTGAACTGCCATGGCGCACTGCTATGGAATCATGGGAGATGTAGTTTCATAAGGTCCTTTGCTTTCTCTGATGAAGAGTGCTGGTGCTGGTGCTTCCCCAAACTACAATTCTTGAATTATAGCTCCATGACACATCTGGAAATCTCTTTGTAATCATTGCCCCAGGAGGAATGTCATTACGTGAATACATTTGGCCCACCACATTTGCAGGCTGAAGAACTTGTAAAACTAAAAATCCAAGTATTCCGTAGGATTGAGTAATGGTAATTAAAATGGTGTCAAATAGAATTTTAGTTTAACAGTGCAGATACACCCCAAGCTACCGCATCGCCTCTTCTAGCTTTCTACTGTGCTATGGCTCCATCAGTGTAGATGGCCAAAAATGTCACTGCAAGTATTCAGATAGCCAGGGATAGTGTGATGCCATTTTCCCAATGCCAAGAAAATGATTCCGCGTAGAGCTTAGAAAGAATATTGTGAGAGTTGAATAATAGTGGAATAGATTGAGGTCCAGGTGGTGGAACTTCTTTCTTTGGAGGTCTTTAAACAGAGGTTGGCTGAGAATCATGGAATCATAGAACGGGAAGAGACAACCAGGGTCATCCAGTTCAACCTTCTTCTGCCAGGAAAGAAAATAAAATAAAAGCACTCCAGACAGATGGCCATCCAAGGAAGTATATTCTATGGTCAAGCAGCTTTTACCATCAGGAAGTTCTTCTTAATGTTGAAGTGGAATCTCTTTTCCTGAAAATCTTGGACAACTGGTTAGGTTCTAAAGGATTGGAAATAAGCAAATGTTCCTCTTTCCAAAGCAACAAAAACATATCTAAATGATATGCAAGAAACTTGTTCCTTAAAACTGTTCTTCAAACCCAGACTCTGACAGCTCCAGCTCCCCATGTGGGGACATTTGAGAAGACTCCCACAAGGATGGTGAAACATCAAAACATCTGGGCATTCCTGGGCAACATCCTTGCAGATGGCCAATTCTCTCATAGCAGAAGCAGTTTGCAGTTTCTCATGTCGTTCCTAACATGAAAAAAAACCCCCAAATTTAAATTAAAACCAGAAACGTATCTATTAGGATTTACAACTGCAACATTAAATAAAAATGAAGATAGAATACTATTCCACATTAGCTCAGCAGCAAGATTGACTCTACGTAGCAAGAGTGTGGAAAGGGGAAGAAGTTCCAAAGGTTGAAGATTGGTTAATTAAAATACTAGACATTATACAAATGGACATTTTGACACAAAAAATAAGAGAAGGGAAAAATAAAACAGACTGGACAAATGTTGCAAACTTCTTGAGAAAAAGGAAAATGGACTTCATGATAGATCTATCTTGCATATACAGTAGAGTCTCACTTATCCAATATTCTGGATTATCCAAGGCATTTTTGTAGTCAATGTTTTCAATACATCGTGATATTTTGGTGCTAAATTCATAAATACAGTAATTACTACATAGCATTACTGCTTATTGAACTACTTTTTCTGTCAAATTTGTTGTTAAACATGATGTTTTGGTGCTTAATTTGTGAAATCATAACCTAATTTGATGTTTAATAGGCTTTTCCTTAATCACTTCTTATTATCCAACATATTCGCTTATCCAACATTCTGCTGGCCCGTTTATGTTGGATAAGTGAGACTCTACTGTAAAAACAAACAAAAAAGATGGTGGCTAGAAGAAATGAAAGAAAGTATCAGGAAAGACGAGAGAAAAGCATAAGATGGGAAGTCAAATTGCACCATCGTCTTTTTTTCTTTTTTCTTTTCTTTTTTTCTCTCTTTTCTCTTCTGTCTTCCCTTCCTACTATCCTTTACTATTTATTTGTTCTCCCACTTTCGATGTATTGACACTCTTAAGATATATATATATATATATATATATATTGCAAAAAAAAAAAGAAAAGAAAAAAAGTGACACCACAGAAGGTCACTTCACCTAGTAACTGCTTAATAACAAACACAGACACTTTGATACACACTACTGTTTTCTTTATTTGTACTTTTTCTGTTAAAAATGAATTTTGTAAAATGGGGAAAGCAACTTGAAGGTGCACAACACCAACAAGAAAAAAGTCCCTCAAATCAATGGAAAATTGGGAGGTCAATACTGTTTTCTATGGGTTGAATGTGTCTACTCTAGCCTCAGATCTAAGCAGTGGGTTTAGTCTGGGATGTCTCCCTTTTTCTTCCAAACACAAGTGGAGCAACCCAGAGCGCCTTGGAGAGAAGACAGGCCCACAGCTGCAGAGCTGGCGCACGCGGCCATAAATCACGGCGCCGAACCCGTCCCTGGTTCCTTCTGTTCTTCGTGTGTCTCCGAACGTGGTTGCAGCCTGGCGATTATTATGATTCCCAACAATGTCTTTCATGCTAGACATGAAACGCGGAATGCAAGCGCGGTCTATGGGGAGCCCTCCCTTCCTTCGCCAACAGCCGGGAATATCTAGGAACCTGACATTTTGGGGGCCTGCTGGGCAGGTGTGCAATGCGCGGAGGAGCAAGCCCATGGCCGGCTTCGCTTGCCGAGGTCTCAACATCAGGGATGAATTAGCTGGCAAATGTAAAACAGAGGGAAGGATGGGGAAACAGCCCTTGGTCGGGTTTCTTTCTTTCCCTTAGTGGTTGGCTTGGTGAGTCACATGTACATACACAAACACACACACACATGTATCCCGGAGCCAAATGCGAGATTCTTTCCTGTCTATCCTGTAAACAAATGGTCCAGCTGTTTTCTGCTAAGATTCCACTGTTTCCAAACTCGGGCTGTCTTGTATAAACTCCGATGTAAATGGTATTTAAAGTGTCATACACAATAAGCGTTTAATGCCGGTCCATAAATCACAGGTGGGTTGCACGGAGCAGCTGCAGCCTTTCTGGAGACTGGGCCACTGCTTTCTGAAGGGACAGAGCTCCGCAAAGGAAAAGGCTCTGAGAAGGTGCTGTTTTACTGGAATATAACTCCTTTATATTTCTTAAAGGGGCCCCTGGTGGCACAGTGTGTTAAAGCGCTGAGCTGCTGAACTTGCGGACCAAAAGGTCCCAGGTTCAAATCCCGGGAGCGGAATGAGCGCCTGCTGTTAGCCCCAGCTCCTGCCAACGTAGCAGTTCAAAAACATGCAAATGTGAGTAGATCAATAGGTACTGCTCCGGCGGGAAGGTAACGGCACTCCATGCAGTCATGCCAGCCACATGACCTTGGAGGTGTCTACGGACAACGCCAGCTCTTCGGCTTAGAAATGGAGATGAGCACCAACCCCCAGAGTCGGTCACGACTAGACTTAACGTCAGGGGAAAACCTTTACCTTTACCTTTATATTACTTAAAGTTCATCTATCTAAAGAGAATTGAGTTTGCAAGACTTAAGCAATGCAGTTGATGAGCAGGGCACTTGGATGTCTTGTTTTAGGTGATCTCTCATCCAAATATGATGGCCTTCCAAGTATAGTGTCTTGGTGGTGGATACGTAGGTGTCTGTGGAGCCCTATTCTTGACCCGCATGTTCTTCCACAGTGAGGACATCGGTTTCCATGTGAAAGGTGGTCCCAGTCAGGGTTGGCTTGATGCACCTTCCTCTTGGTACGTTTCTCCCTTTTGCCCTCCGTTCATGCCTCTTCAAATTCCACAGTACTGTTGCTCACAGCTGACCTCCAAATACAGTGCTCAAGGGCCAGGGTTTCCCAGTTCTCGGTGTCAATGGAACACTTTGTAAGGTGAGCTTTAAGCCCACCTTTCAGTCTCTTTTCCTGCCCACCAACATTCCATTTTCCGTTCTTGGGTTGGGATTATAGTAACTGCTTTGGGAGACGGTGATCGGGCATTTGGACAACATGGTCAGTCCAGTGGAGTTGATGGCGTAGATTTGCTTCAGTCAGAGGCGGTCCAATAGTGAGGGCACGTAGGCAGCCACCATGGGCACACACCAACACTTGAGGCGCCCCTGTGAAAAAGTGGTGCCATTGAGGCCCTGCTGACGCCCACCATCACTTTTTTTCCGGGGCCGATTCGCTGCACATGCGTAGGGCTTCGCTGCGCAGGGCTTCCATCGTTCGTGTGGACAGGTGGCTTGTGCCGCACAAGCGAGCCACCCTGTGCACATGTGCGGAAGGGTCCCATCGCGCAAAATGGCCGACGGGCCCCTGTTGCGCATGCGCATGGGGTCGCTCACTCGCTCGTGCGGTGACGTAAGGCACACAGTGTGCCTTATGTCACAGCACGAGCGAGCGAGCGACCCCCCCACTCTGGGCCCGCTTCCTGATGTTTCGCCCACATCTGTTGGAAAACTAGGCAAGTGGGGTTTGTATATCTGTGGAATAATGTCCAGGGTGGGAGAAAGAACTCTTGTCTGCTTAAGGCAAGTGTGGATATTGCCACCTTGATTAGCGTTGAATGGCCTTGCAGCTTCAAAGCCTGGCTGCTTCCTGCCTTGGGGGATCCTTTGTTGGGAGGTGTTAGCTGGCCCTGATTGTTTCATGTCTGGAATTCCCCTGTTTTTGAGTGTTTTTTTTTACTGTCCTGATTTTATTTATTTATTTCCCATACTTGTGTACCGCTCTTCTCCCCTGACGGTTGGGGGAGGCGCCAAAATTCTGTTCGCCTACACTTGAAAATTACATTCGGCCGGCTCTGGCTTCAGTACTAGTGGTCTTTGCTTCTTACAGCACACTGATGTTTGTCTGCCGGTCTTCCCAAGAGATTTGCAGGATTTTTCAGAGGCAGCGCTGACAGAATCGTTCCAGGAGTTGAGTGTGACATCTGTAAACAGTGTTGCAGGTGTATAACAGGTTGGGAGGACAATAGCTTTATAAGCAAGCACCTTGGTATCCCTATGGTATTACTAGATTCATTGTTCTAATGAATTCATCTTGTCTCAATGGTATAAATTTATTTTATGGAGGTATAACTGTAGAGCCTTCAGCTTCACTCATCTCTAAACTACTTACCAATCCCATTTTAAGAAAAACCTGATTCAGTACAACTGGTTGGAATTTTTATTTCAGTTCTAGAAGAAAAGAACAAAATTTTCCTGTCCCTCTGACTATGGTTAAAGCATATTTGTGTTAATTGATTTTAATTTTAATGGTTTTTGAAAATCAAGTCAGGGGAGTGTTGTGGTTCCAGATTATTAACCTGTTTTAAAGGATTTTAACCGCTTATTTTTAATACAATTAATATTTCACTTTAATGTGTGTATATTTTTAAGTTTTAAATCGTATTTCATTTGGTTTTATTGTAATCCACTTTGAGTCTCTTTTGTAGAGTTGTGCACGGAACCCATTTTCCTTTGTTACATTCGTTCTTTCGTTACTTTCATTACCTTCGAAACCACACAATGGGAAGCCCGCTCTCTGCATGAAAATCAGCTCAACACAAAAGCAAGCGGAAGCTGGTCCCGGCTCCTCACCTGCTTTTCATGAGCAGCCTCCTTGCCTTGGAGAGTGCGTGTGTGGCATGCAGCTTGCCTGCAGCTGAGCGCCTAGAGTAAAGAAACAGGTAAGAAGCCTCCTTAAAGTGTGTGCCAGTACCTGCAGCTGAGCGCCTCCTCTAGAGTAAGAAACAGAACTTGCCTGTTGCCTCCTGGCCTTGGAAAGTGGGTGTGTGGAGTGCAGGCCCAGAAAGCGTGGACACCTGCCTGCAGCCAAGTGCCTATCCTCTAGAGTAGAGAAAAGGGTAAGAAGCCTCCTTAAAGTGTGTAGCAGTGCCTGCTGCTAAGCACCTCCTCTAGAATAAGAATTGGAACCTGCCTCCTGGCCTTGGAAAGTGGGTGTGTGGAGTGCAGGCCCAGAAAGCGTGGACACCTGCCTGCAGCCTCTCCTCTAGAGTAGAGAAACAGGCAAGGAGCCTCCTTAAAGTGTGTGCCAGTACCTGCAGCTGAGCGCCTCCTCTAGAGTAAGAAACAGAACTTGCCTGTTGCCTTCTGGCCTTGGAAAGTGGGTGTGTGGTATGCAGGCCCAGCAAGAACATACACCTGCTTGCAGCCGAGTGCCTCTCCTCTAGAGTAGAGAAACAGGTAAGAAGCCTCCTTAAAGTGTGTGCCAGTACCTGCAGCTGAGCGCCTCCTCTAGAGTAAGAAATAGAACTTGCCTGTTGCCTCCTGGCCTTGGAAAGTGGGTGTGTGGAGTGCAGGGCCAGAAAGCGTGGACACCTGCCTGCAGCCTCTCCTCTAGAGTAGAGAAACAGGTAAGGAGCCTCCTTAAAGTGTGTGCCAGTACCTGCAGCTGAGCGCCTCCTCTAGAGTAAGAAACAGAACTTGCCTGTTGCCTTCTGGCCTTGGAAAGTGGGTGTGTGGTATGCAGGCCCAGCAAGAACATACACCTGCTTGCAGCCAAGTGCCTCTCCTCTAGAGTAGAGAAACAGGTAAGAAGCCTCCTTAAAGTGTGCGCCAGTGCCTACAGCCGAGCACCGCCTCTAGAATAAGAATCAGAACTTACCTGTTGCCTACTGGCCTTGGAAAATGGGTGTGTGGTATGCAGGCCCACAAAGCGTGTACACCTGCTTGCAGCCGAGTGCCTCTCCTCTAGAGTAGAGAAACAGGTAAGAAGCCTCCTTAAAGTGTGTGCCAGTACCTGCAGCTGAGCGCCTCCTCTAGAGTAAGAAACAGAACTTGCCTGTTGCCTCCTGGCCTTGGAAAGTGGGTGTGTGGGGTGCAGGCCCAGAAAGTGTGAACACCTGCCTGCAGCCAAGTGCCTCTCCTCTAGAGTAGAGAAACAGGTAAGAAGCCTCCTTAAAGTGTGTGCCAGTGCCTGCAGCCGAGCACCACCTCTAGAATAAGAATCAGAACTTACCTGTTGCCTACTGGCCTTGGAATGTGGGTGTGTGGTATGCAGGCCCAGAAAGCGTGTACACCTGCTTGCAGCTGAGTGCCTCTCCTCTAGAGTAGAAAAACAGGTTAAGAAGCCTCCTTAAAGCACATGCCTGCCTGCAGCTGAGCACCTTTCTTCTAGAGTAGAAACAGCTTAAATGCATATGATGGGAAGGGGAGCCTGGGAAGTCCCTCCCTCCCATAATGGGCCAATAGAAAACAGATCTTTCAGCACCCCAGAGCGAATACAGATATCTGCCCTCCCAATTTTGGGAGGCTCCCCAAAAATAGACCCCCCCCCCACTGAAACCTGGGACACGAAACAGGTCAAGTTTAAAGCACAACCCTAGTACAAGAGAGAATCAGGGTATAAAGAAACATAATAATAATAATAATAATAATAATAATAATAATAATAATAACAACAACAACAACAACAACAACAACAAAAATGGGCAAACTTTGGCCCTCCTCCAGGTGTTTTGGTCTTCAACTCCCACAACTCCTAACATCCTAGTTTATAGTTATTATATTTTATTTTTGTTGTATCTTCCCTCAAGCCTTGGAGAGTAGTGGGTAAGAAATAAAATGTTTCAGTATTATATTTTTGCTTTCCAATATACATGCAACTGTATATCTGTGCAACTGACTGAACCTTATTTTACTTCTTTGGAGAAAAAGCTCCTTTCAAATGGGAGATGTTGTGAGCCAAGGATAGTGAAGCTCGGTTCTTTCCAAACTCGCTCTGTTTCTATCCCTGCCCGGTTTCTTCTGCCCTATTTTTGAGCTTCCCTTTGAAGCCGAAGGCCTGACAAGAGTTATCACCCTGACTGGCCGGGAAATGCTCATTTTGAAGCACAGGTCAGCCAAGGCCTGCGTGACAGTCGGGGGGACATCTGCAAGGCATTTGGAAATGTTACATTTGAAAGCCTTTCTCCCGGGGGTCATGGCAAGGTGCAGGGATGAGATGGAGAGCAGGTGGGTCTCTGGTTGGAACTGAGCAAGATGTTCTTTTCATCTCCTCCTCCCCGTTGGCACATCTGACAGTGGCAGAGTCTCTGCAGAGAGTCCAAGTAGTGCAAGGCCATCGCTGGCATAATAAATCCACATATAGCGTCAAATAGAATCCTAGAGCTGAAAGAGACTCCAAGGGCCGTCCAGCCCAATCTCCTTCTGCCTGACAGGAAGACATCTCCGCCTCTCCCTCTCTTTCTGTCTCAGCCAGCAGGTATTACTCATAATTAGGATTTCCTCATCAGCTGGTAACTAATAGTACTTACGAGGGTTGAATGAAAAGTAATGCCTCCACCTTCGTAACTCCTCAACAGATGGCAGTCCTGGTCTGCGGCTTGTTCAGTAGACTCTCTTCTGCAGTTCCATTTGGTGGGAAGCCTTAGCATTGAACGGTTGTGTTGTTAAAGTGTGAAGTATGGAACCCTGCGCAGACAGTCGGCCAATGCGACTTAAGCAACGTGCAGTCACTGAATTCTTGACAGCAGAAGGTGTCACCCCAAAGGAGATTCTGCAGAGAATTCAAGCTGTTTATGGTGATTGTGTTGATGTGAGTCCTGTGCGTCGTTGAGCAAGTGAGTTTAAAGATGTTGAGGTGGGAACATCTGACTTGCATGACTAACAAAGAGTCCTGTGACAGCAACCACCAAGTTTCACAGGCAAAAGTTTGACAGATGGATTCAGGACGATCGTCGTATCACTCAGAGAGAAATTTCAAGCATAATCGGCATTTCACAAGAACGTGTGGGTCACATTATTGCTTTGCTTGGCTATCAGAAGATCTGTGCACTATGATCCTGTGAGACGCTGGTTGCGGAAACAGAGTGTAGACTTCTTCCGTGACAGCTTCAGAATACTTGTTCATCGTTGGCAGAAATGTATCCAATTGTCTAGTGATTATGTGGAAAAGTGAATAGAGGTAGTTAAATAGCACATTCTAAGGATTGTTTCTGTGTTTGATTTATTAAGATATTCCCATCCAAACCGACGTAACGAAGGTGGAGGCATTACTTTTCATTCAACCCTCGTACACAGACAAGAAGGCAACTACATGCACAATGGCAGCACTGATGACACCAAATTAGGAGGGCTAGCTAATACTCCAGAAGGCAGGATCAGAATCCAAAATGATCTTAACACAATCGAGAGATGGGCCAAAACTAATAAAAGGAAACACAACCTACAAACAATCTACAGACCCACTAAGAAAATCCAACAAATGCTATGTCCAGCAAAGGTCAAGAGGGATCCTAACTACTGAAGAAGTCTAACATATGCTGTGGACAAGTAGTTTACATAGGAACCCCCAAACGCAACAGCATTGCCCAGACACAAATCAAAGAACACAAAAGGCACTGCAGACTAATTTAAGGAGAGAAGTCACCCATAGCAGAGCACTTGATGAACCAACCTGGTAGTCGAAACCGGTTGTGGATCAGGGGTCTACTAATCTTTTATGAAGAAACAAGAAAGTAAACAAGAAAGTTTACTCCATTGTGAATGTAACTATCATTCATCATACTGTGAATGCAACAGTTTGAATGTCATTTGTAACCATTTGTCTGAAATGTATATTCATTTATTGTACATAATACAATGTTTAATGATATTTAATACATTGTTATTATTCCATTAGTGGACACTTGTTAGATGGACTAGGTAGCTCTGGGGGTTCCTTCCAACTCTTTGATTATGATTGTGATTCTAACTCAGACAACATCTGTTATAGAACTCCAATATGCTGATGACAACGTAGTCTGTGCGCACTCAGAAGAAGACCGACAAGCCACTCTAAACACCTTCGCAGAAGCATACGAGAAGCTCGGCCTCTCACTGAACATCGAGAAAACCAAAGTGCTCTTCCAACAGGCACCAGCTAATCCCTCTGCAATGCCAGGAATACAGCTTAACGGTGTAACACTAGAAAACGTTGACCATTTCCACTACCTTGGCAGCCACCTCTCCACAAAAGTCAACATCGACACTGAAATACAACACCGCCTGAGCTCTGCGAGTGCAGCATTTTTCCGAATGAAGTAGAGAGTGTTTGAGGATTGGGACGTCCGTAGAGACACCAAGGTGCTTGTTTATAAAGCCATTGTCCTCCCAACCCTGCTCTACGCCTGCGAAACGTGGACTGTCTACAGACGTCACACCAAACTCCTGGAGCGTTTCCATCAGCGTTGACTCAGGAAAATCCTGCAAATCTCTTGGGAAGACAGGCGGACAAATGTCAGCGTGGTGGAAGAAGCAAAGACCACCAGCATTGAAGTGATGCTCCTACGCCATCAACTCCGCTGGACTGGCCACGTTGTCCGAATGCCTGATCACCGTCTCCCAAAGCAGTTGCTCTACTCTGAACTCAAAAACGGGAAACAGAATGTTGGTGGGCAAGAAAAGAGATTTAAAGATGGGCTCAAAGCCAACCTTAAAAACTGTGGCATAGACACTGAGAACTGGGAAGCCCTGGCCCTTGAGCACTCTAATTGGAGGTCAGCTGTGACCAGCAGTGCTGCGGAGTTCGAAGAGGCACGAACGGAGGGCTTAAGGGAGAAACGTGCCAAGAGGAAGGAGCGTCAAGCAAACCCCGACCGGGACCGCCTTCCACCTGGAAACCGATGTCCTCACTGCGGGAGAACATGCAGATCAAGAATAGGTCTCTTCAGCCACCTAAGAACCCACCCCCAAGATGGAAGACAATTGTCCTCGAGCTACGAGGGATCGCCTAAGTAAAGTAAGTAACTCAGACATGGGCAAACCTTGGCCCTCCAGGTGTTTTGGACTTCAACCAGGAGGCTGTTAGGAATTGTGGGAGTTGAAGTCCAAAACATCTGGAGGGCCAAAGTTTGCCCATGCCTATTCTAACTCCATTTTGACAACTTTCGACTAAAGAAGGATGTTTGTATTGATCAGAAATGTCTAACTGTTTCGGTAGCTGCATTGGTGTAAGTCACACATAGGGTGCCAGCCCTTTGTTCCCAGTTCTTGGCAACAGACTCATGACTTTTTCTTGCATTCAGAGTTCTTGCATGCATTTATCTCTCCCCAAAAATTCCATCATCACCCAGAGGTCTCTGGAATGTCCCCTAGACATGTGGGCTGCTGCTTGCAATATTGATTCATCATCCCAAAAGCCATTCATAACCCCCAGCTGCCGGCTCTCCTTATTTATTGGGAATGATTTGCAATTGGAGAGCAAGAGTTGGTGTTGTTTTTCACATGGAATCAGTTTAATTAATCACGTTGTTTGAACAGCTGGTTGGGGATGTATTTATCCGAGAGTTCAGCACTCCGAGAAAACTTGTCAAGCCCAGATCAAAATAATACGACTGGACAATTCATCATAGAGCTCAGCCCTTCCCCTCCCTCGCAAGGCTCTCTGGGTTTTTTTTTTTTTTTTTTGGAAGGGGAGGCAATCATTCACACCTCAATGTCTAGGCATTAACACTCTCTCCCTTGATAATTTACAGCATGTAAGATAAAGCCATTGGGGAGAGGGGAAGATGTGGCTTTTGAGCCAAGGAATGCACACACTGTTTATTAGCCAAAGGCCAGAAGAAATTTGGGGTAATCATAATTGAGGGCAGAAATGGGAAGTATAATTACTACTACTACCCTGTTTCCCCGAAAATAAGACAGGGTCTTATATTAATTTTTGCTCCCAAAGATGCACTAGGTCTTATTTTCAGGGGATGTCTTATTTTTCCATGAAGAAGAGCTCACATTTATTGTTGAACAACAAAATGAACATTTATTATATACTGTAAAGTAGTTGTCATCACAAACCAGCATAACAGACAAACTATGAATCCTATCAAGAATTTCTTGTTACTATCATTATTTACATGTACAACAATCTATGGTACCTCTTGCAATTTAGGTTTCACAAGGTTTCCACGCTGATTTCTCTCTATTCTAGTTTCAATGTAGTCATGAATGATGAATAATATAATATACTATAATAATAATATGATAATATAATAATAATATAATATACAATATATTAATGAGATAATATAATATAGGATATAATAATAACAGAAAATGATAATAATATGGTATTAATAGGATAATATAATAATGGGATATAATAACAGAATAGCATAATAATATAATAATAATAGGATAATATAATAGAATAATAGAATGGAATAGAATGATATAAAATATATTAATAGGATAATATAAAATGGAATATAATAATAATAATAACAGAATATGCTAATAATAATAATAATAATAATAATAATAATAATAACGGTTCCGGCCCAGCTTTTCTGTCCGAACGTGTCTCCCGCTACGACCCACCTCGAAGCTTAAGATCGTCAGATGAGGCCCTGCTCGCGGTCCCGTCAGCCTCACAGGTGCGGATGGTGGGGACGAGAGACAGGGCCTTTTCAGTGGTGGCTCCCCGCCTATGGAATGCCCTCCCCATTGAAGTCAGGCAGGCTCCCTCCCTCCTGTCTTTCCGAAAGAGGACAAAAACGTGGTTATGGGACCAGGCATTTGAGCATGAGTAGCAGCAAAAATGAGATAAGAATATATGACCTACTGACAGACCCCACATGAACATGGAAAGCACCTTAAATGTATATTTAAATGTATAATTATGTATATTTTAATGGATATTCTTAATTTTATTGTAATTTTTAATCTTGATGGATTTTTAAATTTGATGACAACTGTTTTTAATGTGTATGGTTATACTGTAAGCCGCCCTGAGTCCCCTGATGGGTGAGAAGGGCGGGGTAGAAGTGATGTAATAAATAAATAAATAAATATAAATAATAAATAATAAAATAATAAAATGATAATATAATAGAATAATAGTATAGAATATAATGATATAAAATATATTAATAGGGTAATATAAAATGGAATTTAATAATAACAGAATAATAATATAATAATATGAAAATATAATAGAATAATAATAGAATAATAATATAATGATATAATAATAATAATAGAAAAATATAATATAATGATTTAAATATATATTAATAGGATAATATAATAATGGGATATAATAATAGTAACAGAATATGATGATAATAATATGGCAATAGAATAATAGTATAAAATAATCAGTTTCATGGCATAGGATAGGAAGATGAGAGGAGAATCCCAATGCGTCCTGTACCTTTAAGGAGCAAAGCCTTGGGGAGGAGTGGAAAGCCCTCTTCCTTCCTTCCTTCCCTCCCACCCTCCCTTGCCCGGGCTCCAGGAGCCAATCAGAAGCCTCTGGGAAGCAAGGCAGCATGGCCAGGAGGGAGACGGAAGGAAGGAAGGAAGAAACGGCAGCAGCCACGGAAGGTTTTTCAAGCCTCGGCTGGGGGACAGGCAAGGAAAGGCCAGCCAGGGAGGCACAGAAAGCAAGCACTTTCCCTCCCTCCCTCCCTCCGGTGTATGAATGAGTGCTGCTTCTGCCCTGCAGCCATGCTTCCCAATGGAACTCTGCTGCAGCCTTAGTTGCTAGGTCTTACTTTCAGGGGAGGCCTTATATTTGGCAATCCCCCCAAACCCCTGCTAGGTCTTATTCTTTGGGGAGGTCTTATTTTCGGGGAAACACGGTAACACTGATGGTGATGTCTTATCCACAAGAATCATGGCTCAGTATTAGTGAATCCTGTTGAAATGAAAGGTTTCTGCTGGAAATTAGCATAAAATCTCCCTGGAGGACCTAGACATTTTCTAGAGTTGTGATATTACTATCTTGGTGATAATGTCTGGAGGAAGCACGACAAAGAATTGATTGGAAAACCTAGAAAAATACCCTGAGTTGATATGTTTTGTTAGATGCAGGGCAGACGAAACCATGGTCCCAAAGGTTAAGGTATGTGTGTGTATTGGATGTTGAACTGTTTTAGGTCATTGATGGTTTGCTCATTGTTTTTTAATGTTGGTAACATATTTGGTTTTAATTTAATGTTGATCTTATAGTGAAAACCACTATCAGTGTCATATTAGGGAAAAGGCAGGAATGAATTAATTAAAAGTCAACATCATTGATCCAAGAAGTTTTGCTTATCTCAATTTTCATTCCTCCTATCTCTCCATCTCTGCCTTCTCTAGGTTGCTGTGAGTTTTCCGGGCTGCATGGCCATGTTCCAGAAGCATTCTCTCCTGACATTTCACCCACATCTATGGCAGGCAATACTCAGAGGTTGTGAGAGCTGTTGGAAACAAGGCAAGTGGGGTTTATATATCTGTGGAATGATGTCCAGGGTGGGAGAAAGAACTCTTGTCTGTTGGAGGCAAGTGTGAATGTTGCAATTGGCCACCTTGATTAACACTGAATAGCCTTGCTGCTTCAAAGCCTGGCTGCTTCCTGCCTGGGGGAATCCTTTGTTGGAGAGATTAGCTGGCCCTGATTGTTTCCTGTTAGGAATTCCCTTGTTTTCTGAGTTCTGTTCTTTATTTACTGTCCTGTTTCTAGAGGTTTTTTTAATACTGGTAGCCAGATTTTGATCATTTTCATAGTTTCCTCCTTTCTGTTGAATTTGTCCACATGCTTCTCTGCGTCCAATGGCTTCTCTGTGTAGCCTATGACATGGTGGTTGTGCGAGTGGTCCAGCATTTCTATGTTCTCCAATAATATGCTTTGTCCAGGTTGGTTCATCAAGGGCTCTGCTATGGCTGACTTCTCTGGTTGGATTAGTCTGCATAGAACATGTCCATACAGCTTGGAAAACTCACAGCAACCTAATAAAAGGCCATGAAAGCTTTCAACAGCACATTTTGCCTTCTCTCTTTCCCCTTCCTTCCTCCCTCCCTTGCTTCCTTCCTTCCCTCCCTTCCTTCCTTCCTTTACTCTTCATCTCTGCCTTCTCTTTTTCCCCTTCCTTCCTTCACCCCCTCCCTCCTTCTCTTCCTCTCTCTCCATCTCTGCCTTCTCTTTCTCTTCCCTCCCTTCCTTCTCTTCTTCCTTTCCAAACCTTCTTCCCTTCTTCCTTCCTTCCAAGTTTGTTTGTCACCTCATGACCCTTGAACCAATGCAAAATGGATAAAGACTTTTTAAGAACCCCGGTGGCAGAGTGTGTAAAAGCACTGAGCTGGAGACCGAAAGGTCCCAGGTTCAAGCCCCGGGAGCGGCGGGAGCAGCCGCTGTTAGCTCCAGCTCCTGCTAACCTAGCAGTTCGAAAACATGCCAATGTGAGTAGATCAATAGGTACCGCTCTGGCGGGAAGGTAACAGCGCTCCATGCAGTCATGCCAGCCACATGACCTTGGAGGTGTCTACGGACAACGCCGGCTCTTCGGCTTAGAAATGGAGATGAGCACCAACCCCCAGAGTCAGACATGACTGGACTTAACGTCAGGGGAAAACCTTTACCTTTACCTAAGAACTTATAACTCCAAAAAAAAAGCAATGAAAAAATTTCCAAATTATTTTAAATAAATCCTTCAAAAGAAAACTGGCTAGAACAAACGCAAACGTTAAGAGCCAAAGGCTGTGCAGAAGAGCAACCCTCACTGCTCACTAGAGAGGAGCTGGACTGACCAGCCTTGAGAGGGAATTCCACCCTCACAAAGGGCTCTCACAGACAGGCCCTAAATCCCAGGATCTGATCCCTGGTTTTCTATATATCCTAGGTTATCTGGCAGTGGGGATTCATATAATCCAGTTTAAAGTAGAAAACTTGAGATCAGTTCCTGGGAGGGCCCTAAGACAGACCTTTCATGCATGCCCACCATCAGCGTACCCTCCATAGGGGATGATGAGACATGTGGCAGGGCCTCCGCAAATGATCTCAGGGTGTATCTACACTGTGGGAGTTTGAAAATGTGATCGAGGTGACCACCCTCCCCCCCAGGACTTTGTAAAAGATAGTTCAAAAACCAAGACTTTATGTTCTATATTCCATATATTTATAGTAGAAGGTGATTGAGACTTTTTTACTGGAGTTTACTGTGGATTATCCCTGCACTCTGAGGCAAGAGATAACAACTTCATGAATTGTAAGATCATGCTGCTAAAACTCCACTTTTATGAATTTCCATATTGGGTTCCCCAGATGTTGTGAACTTCGTTCTTATCAAATGTTTTCAATTGTTTATATCATTCATGATTCCCCTTTATGCAATGTAACCCACCTTTATGGATTCTCCCTTATTTCCTCGAAATCTATCTATCTGCCTATATGTATTTGTACTCTTTGGGATCCCCGGAAAACATGCATTTTTCCCAGCTGGGTTTATATTCCAACTTTATTTTATTTTTCATTTTATTTCATATAATTGCCAAGTCATGAAATCAGATAGGGAATATTTCGAACTCAACTTGAACCTCAGGACCTGCCCCATTTTCTATGACCCAGGCTTACCTTCCCAAAAACAAAAGGATAATCTGCCACAGCTTAACCCAATCTAATTCAGATGGCATGGACAATATAAGGCTTGAGTCACCAAAATTCGGAGTATTGTCCAAAGGTGATTCGCCCCCAAGGCAAACATTGTCATATCTCATCTTAAGGAAATTCCAGGACACCTCAAGAAGGCGCCCTGTGGAGCCTGTCAATTTTGGCTCATCAACACCCATCACCACTTCCCCCTGACACCTTAAGGCATATCTAAAATCAGTGTACATGACAGGGACCCCTGATGGCTGTCATTAATCCCTTTAGAAATCGGCCGGACAGGAATTAATCTGATCTTTCCTGCCCTGTCACTTCATTGTTCCAATAACTCCCGCCTTCCCCTTCCTGATTGGCCCGGGTAGAGACAAAAAGCAGCTTCCTATTGGGTCATGCGGAGCAAGGCGGGAAACGAAAGCCCGCCTCGTTCAACACTCTAGCCTATCCGCGATCAGATGGGCGGGGGAGCGGGGCGGGAAATTCAAGGGACTGTCAGACTGAAACATTGTATAAATATGGCTTTATTTTGGATATATGGTACGCTAGTTGGCTGAATGATCGCTACTAGTGTCCTTTTCAGCTGAATCGCTCAATAAAGACTCCTTGGCGGATTTTCCTTCAACTTTGGCGGACCTTCTTCATTTCGGCTCCAGGTTGTATTGCGGCTCATATTCTCCTATTGGCTCCGCCAAGGTCCGTTCTCTCAGGACCGGATCGGCTCTCTCCTTAAGGGGCCCGATCCCCCAGAAACGCGGTCGACAACAAGACCACTTGAACTGCCATGGCACAATGCAATGGAATGCAGGGAACTTTCTTCGTATAATGAGCAATTTGAGAAACTGCAAGTCACGTTTGGTGTGAGAGTATTGGCCGTCTGCAAGGATGTTGCCCAGAGAATGCCCGGATGTTTTGATGTTTTACCATCCTTATGGGAGGCTTCTCTCATGCCCTCGCATTGGAAGCTGGAGCTGACAGAGGGAGCTCATCCGCACTCTCACTGGATTCAAGTCAGCAACTCAACCTTCAGGCCAGCAGTCCTACCAGCACAAAGGTTTAACCCATTGTATCACCGGGGACTCCTATCCTGGGAACTGCAGTTTTAGAAGACGGTTAGTCTTCTCAAAGAGTGTTGGTGCCTCTCCAAGCTACAGATCCCAGGATTCCCTAGCGTTGAGCCTTGGTGATGTCAATCTGCATTACATCTACACTGTAGATGCACCCCAAGATTCCCAATCTAGAGGTTCCATCTTTGTTGTAGGACATCTTTTTCCAACTCGAAATGTCCAGTGGAGGTCTTGCTTGGCTGGTTCTCATCTTCTTTGCTTGGTATACGTTGAGAATCTCGGCGTTGCCGTTCCTTTCTCCAGCGCCTGCTTTACCTTTCCATGGGTGATTTTTGAAAAGGACCAGATGTTCCCCCTTTAGCTCCTTATATTGGCTCTAATCTCTTTTTATTCTTTGATCCTAACCCCACTTAAAAGAAACCCCATATTTAGTTCTTCTTGGGTGGTCCTCAAGGACAGCTTAGCTAATTCCAGCCCCTTGTTACAGCTCTCCCAACACAGAGACCGGGCTGTTTGGGCAAGCACAGTTAACCCTACCCTCTCCAAGCAATAAGGCCTGGTTTTTTTTAATGGAGGGGGGAAGTTAGGGAAGTCAGAATACTGGCTGGTTTTTATGTGTCTTATTCTTGTAAATGTCAGTGATTTCCTCCATTCCCAGTTTCAAGGAAGGGGGAAAATATCCATTCTCAAGAAGAACTTCGGTAGTGTAAATATTTGCCCAAGATTCTATATCAGTGGAACAGAGTATCACTAGATGTTCAAGGAATTATATGCAAGTCTGCATTGTTAGAAAAAGTTAACTTTGAGGATAATGGTGCAGCAGGGAAAGGCAGCACAGAATAAGTAAAGATGCGATAGAAGAGTATCTGGCTAATCTAAATGTATTCAAGTCTCCAGGGAAAAATGAACTACCCTGTTTCCCCGAAAATAAGACATCCCCTGAAAATTATTATTATTATTATTATTATTATTATTTATTTATTTACAGTATTTATATTCCGCCCTTCTCACCCCGAAGGGGATTCAGGGTGGATCACATTATATACATATAGGGCAAACATTCAATGTCCATAAACACATTGAACCGAGACAGAGACAGACAGACAGACAGACAGACAGACGCAGAGGCAATTTAACCTTCTCCTGATGGGATGTTCGATTCTGGCCACAGGGGGGAGCAGCTGCTTCATCATCCACTCTGACGGCACTTCCTCATTCCAACGTCGTAAATTAGTTAAATTTGTCTCCCCACGTTTATAAGTGGTACCTTATTTCCTACTTGATAGATGCAACTATCTTTCGGGTTGCTAGGTCAGCAACGAGCAGGGGTATATTTTATTTTTAATTGATGGGTGCTCACCCCGCCACAGGCTGGCCTCAAACTCATGACCTCATGGTCAGAGTGATTTATTGCAGCAGCTGCTTACCAGCCTGTGCCTCAGCCCGGCCTTGTAGACCTTGTAGAAGTTTTGCTGAATTGTTAAATATAAGGCCTCCCCCGAAAGTAAGACCTAGCAAAGTTTGTGTTTGGAAGCATGCCTGCCAAACAGAACATCAGGGCATGCAGGATTGGTAAATATACATACGTACCATACATTGTTGTACATGGAAATAATGGTAGGAACAAGAAATTCTTGGTAGGATTCACAGTTTGTCTGGTTATGCTGTTTTGTGATGACAGCTACTGTACAGTATATAATAAATGTTCTTTTTTTTTTGTTCAACAATAAATGTGAATTCTTCTTCATGGAAAAATAAGACATCCCCTGAAAGTAAGACCTAATGCATCTTTGGGAGCAGAAATTAATATAAGACACTGTCTTATTTTTGGGAAAACACAGTACATCCAAGGATATCAAAGGAAGTGGCAGAAGTAATCTCAGTACCACTGGGAATCAACTATTTAGTTCTGATTCTAACCAGTCGTGATGACCTGGTAAATGGGATGGATGTCGTAGCTTCCTTAGGTGGGAGTGACCATGTTTTTCTAGAGTTTGTTATACAGTGGAAAGGGGCAGTCAAGCATTGTTCGACATGCACACTACACTTTAGGAAAGCTAACTTCAGTTAACGTAAGAGAAAACAGTGTTATTCCATGGTCAGGAATACTATAAGAGAAAGAAGTTAATGATGAATGGGAATTCCTGAAAAATGAAATATTGGAGGGATGGTATCAAGCTGTTCCTATGAAGGGGAAAACCAGGAGGCATCTAAAGAAACCAGAATGGATGTCTAAGGAATGTTTAGCTGGACTGAGATTTAAAAGAGACTTGTATGAGAAATGGAAAAGGGAAGAAATCACCAAAGAGGAATTCACACAAATAGCCGGCATGTACAGGGATGAAGTCAGAAAAGCCAAAGCACAGAATGAGCTTAGGCTTGCTACAGAGGCTAAACACAATTTTTAAAAGGGCTTTTTTGTTTATGTCCATAGCAAAAGGAAGAACAAGGGAATGGCAGGGCCGCTGCATACAGGTGATGGCAAAATACTAACAAGAGGCAGAGAAAAGGCAGAGCTACTCAACACCTTCTTTGCCTCAGTCTTGTCTCAAAAGGTTATCAATACTCAATGTGTTGTCGAAGGCTTTCATGGCCGGAATCACAGGGATGTTGTGTGTTTTCCGGGCTGTATGGCTATATTCTAGAAATATTCTCTCCTGATGTTTTGCCCACATCTATGGCAGGCATCCTCAGAGGTTGTGAGGTAATCCGCTGGTTTCCCCTATAATAGTAAGAGCACTTAAAGCTTTGAAGAGCTTCTGTTCAACCACTGCAAAAACCCCTGCTTGGGTGGTGATGGCATGATCGTCAGCACAGATGAAACTATCTCTTTCTTCTGGTAATGCCTTGTCATTTGTGTAAATATTAAACATTGATGGAGCAAGCACCTTCTTAACCTTCTCTTTTCCAGGCTAAACATTCCCAGCTCATTAAATTGTTCCTCAGAGGAATTCATGGTTTCCAGGCCTTTGACCATTTCAAACCTTCCAATTTTAAAATTTATTGTGGTGACTTATTCCAGATGATGTCTGACCAATGCAGAATAGAGTGGGACTATTTCTTGCCTTGATCTAGACCAGGCATGGGCAAACTTATTTTGCCTTGGCGCCCAGGAGGGCCGGGTTGGGCCAGGAGAGAAGGCAGCCGGGCACACACTAGGTGGGACAAGCCTGGGAGGGAGAGGGCCTGGGAGAGCGCGGGGGGGGGGGGGGGGGGCAGGAGAGGGTTGGGCAGGGCCCGGGTCATCCTCAGGTTGTCCTCCTGGCATAAGGACAGAGATGCTCACCCATCCTTGTGTTGGGAGGAAAACGAGATATGTGATGACTAGCTGTGCCCAGCCACGCGTTGCTGTGACATATGGGAATCCTTTGTCGGCCAGGTGGCTACTTCATTTGTAGGGGAATCCTTGTTTGGCCAGCGTGGGTTGCACTGAATAGTCTTGCAGCTTAAAAGCCTGGCCGCTTTCTACATAAGGGCATGGTGTTTTCTTTTCTTCTTCTTTTTTTTTGATGGTCACTCCTTGGAAAGTGATTAGTTTTGTGGCCAAATTTGGTGTGATTTGGCCTAGTGGTTTTGTTGTCAATTTGGTCCTAATTATGCACATTACATTTTTATATATATAGATTGCCCTGGTTCTCCTTCCTAATACCCCTCCCTTGATCTTCAGGCTGTCTTCTCAGCATTATGCTGGGAGGAGGGCAAGATAGGTGATGTTTGAGAGTGCTCTGGAGGGCTCTCAACCACTGCATGCCTTCCTCGAGCCGTCCTCCTGGCATAAGTACAGGCACCGTCCTTTTGCCAGGAGGAGGGCGAGACATGTAGTGGCTGAGAGCGCTCCAGAGGACTCTCAACTGCTACGTGCCGTCCTCCCTGTACTCTCTGCATAAGGATGCAGTGGGCATCCTTATGCCAAAAGGACAGGGAAAATGAGGAGGGCCTGAGGTAGGCGCCCAGGGGTCATAGTCTGCCCATGTATGATCTAGACCAGGGGTCCTCAAACCTTTAAAGCAGAGGGCCGGTCCACAATCCTTCAGACTGTTGAGGGGCCGAATTATCATTTGAAAAAACCCCTGAACAAATTCCTATGCACACTGCATATGTCTTATTTGTAATGCAAAAATAACAACAACAATAACAACAACAACAACAACAACAACAACGAAAGAAAAATACAATATTTAAAAATAACAACCATTTTAACCAACTCAAACCGATCAGGATTTCAATGGGAAGTGTGGACCTGCTTCTGGCCAACAAGATAGTCAAGTTATTTAGGATTATTGTTGTTGTGTGCCTTCAAGTCATTTCAGATTTTGGGCGAGCCTAAGTCAAAAAATTATTTATTTATTATTTATTTATTTACTACATTTATATCCTGTTCTTCTCACCCCGAAGGGGACTGAGAGCGGCTTACAATTTATATCTATAGACAATATATTATATTAGTAGCATAGCACAATATTAGCATTATATATTACTATATTGAATTATACCACTATACTGTAATATTATTAGTAATATTATATGTAACATATAATATATAATTAATATTATTATATGGTATTATTATTAGTATTACATAATGTAATACATTATAATATTACTATCAATATTATATGTATATACAATATTATATTATTAAAACTGATATAAAAATATTATATTATAAAACTGAGGCCAAGGGCCAGGTAAATGGCCTTGGAGGGCCGCATCCGGCCCCCGGGCCTTAGTTTGGTGACCCCTGATCTAGACACTAGACTCTTATTTATGCAGCTTAGAATCACGTTGGCTTTTTTACTTGCCACGGCACACTGTTGACTTACGTTCCACTTGGAAGGAGAGTTGGTCATTCTTGGGTTTACTGGCAGTCCATGACATGGAGTGAATGGTGCCACCTCCATGCCCTTCCAGGCCAGTGAAGTTTCCTTCTCTGGAGGTTTTTAAACAGAGGCTGGATGTGTGCTTGGATTGTGTTTTTCCTCCAAGGCAGAAGGTTGGACTGGATGGCCCTTGGGGTCTCTTCCAACTCAATGCTTCTATGATTCTAGGGAGGATGAAGCAGCAGCCATGGACCTTCCTCTCCTAAGATCAAAATAGGTCTCAAACTATGGTCTGATGTGTGTGTTATATTCACCTTTCATATCATGTCAGACCAGCCCCCATTTGTCCACCATTGTTCCCCATTGAGTTTATTTACCGAAGAATATTCATATTCTATTAATCCCCGGCTATTTATCCCCTTGATGATCTTGGCACGGCCTGCTCAGAGGATATTTGCTTTGCTTTACAGCAACCCTTTCCTCCTCTTCTGGAAGAGGAGAATGGTAGGAAAAACACACGCCGGCTGGCGTATTTGTTAATGTAAGTCCCTTCTTTTTCAAATATTTATACGGATTCATATGAAGAAGATTAAATGCTTGCAAAATTCAACGCACACACACACACATGCACGCATTGGACTCTTGAGATTTGCCTTAACAAATGTGTTGAGTTTGGACAAAGCCAGAAAAGAGAGAGAGAGAGAGAGAGAGAGAGAGAGAGAGAGAAAAGAGGGGACGGAGAGGGGGAGAGAGGAATAAGAGAAAATAAACTCTTGGCCTTTGTTGAACTCGCTTTGTGTTGTGGACGCCAAAAATTTCATTTCAGCATGACCTTAGAAGAATCATGATACTTTTAGCATTTCCTGGTATTCAGAGGGGAAGGAATGTTTTTATTTGAATGCAGATGCCATTTGGTTTATACGAAGGATTTGGTAACATGACCATGCCAGGTCTACACTTATCCCAAATTTCCTGCGACGGAGAGAGAACATATGTCAGGTCTCCCTGTTTGTTCAATGAGGGGGGGAATGAGAAAGCCAGGGATGGAGGGGGAGAAAAGGAGGAGAGAGAGGGAAGGAAGGAACCATTCAGCTTTCCAGAAGTCTCCACTCTAAACATTGTGACTTTTGTGCAATTTACAAAATGTTTCATCTCCATTAAACAATAAACCTCTTGACCCCCATGGCTGGGTTTCAGGATCCAGCTATTTGAGAAGGGAGACGAGTAATGGATGGGGAGTTTAAATGGAGAGGGTCGAAAGGTTAAGAAAAACTGTTTAATTATTTCTGCACAATGATGGGGTGTTGCGTGCCGTGCCGGAGGCCCCCCTTTCTTCCCTCTGTGGAAGGAATCCGTCCAGTAAAAAGCAGAAAACAGGTTGTTCACCAAAGTGTCCAGCTGTGTTTATGAACAAACAGTCTCTGGATGCTCATCCGTCTCGGAACCGTTCGGTTCCCTGATCCATGCCAGGGAAGAATCGGTGCCAGCCCAACGGCATCTGTTTGGCAACTCAAATTAAATATATATATACATATTTGAAAAAATGTTGATTTGTTTCCCTGTGTGAAAGCTGTTGCTCTCCCGCTTTTTTCCCTTGCTCTCCTCTTCGCCTTCCCAGCTGTGATGTTCTGGAGAGCGATTGGTATTTTTGAAAGGAAAACCTTGGGTTGCATTTTTCAAGTTGAACAGGCATTCAGTTGGCCAAGGATTTTGGGTTGATGGTTTGTTCCCAAGACCACCCAGTTTCCGGATGTGGCCCCTCTTCTCCAGTCTTTGAGATGGGGCAGAGAGAGGATTCAGGAGGAAAGATCAGAGGCGTAATTCTTCACTTCCAAAAGCAGTGGTTCTCAACATGTGGATCCCCAGATGTTTTGGTCTCCAACTCCCAGAAATCTCAGCCAATTTACCATCTCTTAGGATTCCTGGGAGTTGAAGGCCAAAACATCTGGGGACCCGTAGGTTGAGAACCACTTCTGAAGTGTAGATGCACCCTAGAAGGAGATCTCGATTGTTCCAAACATGAAACAATCAGGGCCAGCTAACACCTCCCAACAAAGAATTCTCCCAGGCAGGAATCAGCCAGGTTTTGAAGCTTCAAGGCTTTTCAGTGCTAATCAAGGTGATTCATTGAAACATTCACACTTACCTCTAACAGGCCAGAGTTCTTTCTCCCACCCTGGACCTTCCACAGATATATAAACCCCGAAGGCTTCCATGGCTGGACTCACTGGGTTGCTATGAGTTTTCCAGGCTCTATGGCTATGTTCCAGAAGCATTCTCTCCTGACGTTTTGGCCACATCTGTGGCAGGCATCCTCAAAGGTTGTGAGGTCTGTTGGAAACTAGGCAAGTAGAATCTGAGGATGCCTGCCACATATGTGGGTGAAACGTCAAGAGAGAATTTCATTTCTGGAACATAGCCAGATAGCCTGGAAAATTCATAGCAACCCAGTGATTCCAGCCATGGAAGCCTTCATCAACACAGAGATCCTGAAAGTTTAGTAGCTTGGTCACCTTGACGTAGCAGCTAGCAGCTGTTCAGAAGATTTCACTCACTTTCTGTCCCTGTGAGAATTGGATTTTTTAAAAATTGGTTTGCTGTGGAAACAAGGACTGGTGCTAAAGCTTTAGTGGAGACACCATTTCCCCAGGATAAGTAGTCTTCCAGGAGGGGTAGATTTCTCTCACCCCGTTCTTCACTAGGTATTGTTTGCAAGTCAGATGTTTGTACCTCGGGAGCTGCCTGTATTGGATTTCTGAGTTAGAGGAATGTTTTTAAACTATAAGTGTGGTTATATATAGTACTAGCTGTGCCCGGTCACGCGTTGCTGTGGTGTATGGGAATTCTTTGTTAGGTAGGTGGAATAACAGTGAATAGCTTTGTAGCCTGAAAGCCTGGCCATTTTCTTATGTGAATCCTTGTTTGGTGAGCTGGAATAGAAAGGAATAGGCTTGCTGCTTGGAAGGTTAGGTAGTTGCCTTTTAGGGGAATGTTTTTTTGGGGTGGTAGAATTGTAATGAATAGCCTCGGTGGTTCAAAGCCTGGGTGCTTGCTACCTAGGGGAAATCTTTGGTTGGTCAGCTTCAGAGTAGTATCACTGTTTCAAAGCCTGGTCGCCTTTTACGAAGGTTAATCTTTTATTGGTGTGATTGAATTGCACTGAATATCCTTGCAGCTCCAATGTCTGGCTGTATTTATTATTTTGTATTATATATATATATATATATATTACAAAATATAGAAAGCATGGCACATTGCCTGTTGTGGGTTTTGGCCTTTTTTGGTGTTGTGATTGTGTTTTTTGTGTGATTGTGTTGTATCTTACTGGAGGCAGGGATGATGGATTGTGTTGCCAATTTTAGAGTTTGGGGGTGTTGGGTTTTGTTGTTTTGTGAGTCGCCGTGATGCCAAAAGCCTTTTATATATATAGATTATCTAAAGGGAGTAGGATGATAAAGACTTTGGAAATGAACTCATTTTAAAAAATGCACAGGTAACAGACGGAAAATGCTTCTTCCACACTTGAAGGCCCGCTAGTTCTGGCTGAACCATAAAATGACCTTCTTAGTCTTCCAAGAATTAGGGGACCTCTCTGGATGGTCTGAAAGGAAAGTCCAAAGGGACATTTAGCGTTCATGGCAAATTAGGTTTTAAGTGGTTGTGTAATTTGGAATGGATAAGTAGATTTTATGACACCTGCTGGGTTGGAGGTTTTTCAACAGAGGATGGATAGCAGTTATCTTTTGGGAGGGCTTGGATGATGTCTTCCTGCATGGGTTTGGACCAGGAGACCTTTCAATTCTTTCAATTCTCTTTCAATTCTACATTGGCCAAGGCAGCCCCAAGGTCACGTACCTGGCCCTGTTCTGACCCATTCAGGACTACATCAGAATCCAAAAAAAAAGCAGAAGAAGGGCTGCAAATTATTGTTGAAACAGAGAAAAAAAGACTTCAAAATCCTCCTTTGATTCGCTTTGTTTCCCCTTGGAGGAAAAGGCTCCTGCTCTGAGGGTTAAAAGGCTGCTTCCAAAACCCCAGGTTATGCAACGCAATGTGTTTTTAAAATTTTTGGTTCCAAAAAAAAAAAAAAATACCCTGGATTTCAACCTGGGAGGAGGTTTTGGGGAGCAGATGGCCAACGCATCAGTTGGCTCGGCTGTAGGTGGTGGAAACGTCTCTTGCTGAAGCCATTAAGGCGCCCCGGGAGGAAGACTACCTGTATTGAGAAACAAGGCCAGGGAATCATTTTTCTTGGATGCGGCGCAATAGTGGGAGGGAGGCGGGCGCATGGAGGCAAGTGCATCTGTGGGGCCGGGAGCAGGAGAACTTGGCCGGGTGCGCAAGGGGGTGCGCCGGGAGGAGGAGGAGGAGGCCCAGCCTGTGTGGGAGAAGGGCGCAAGGTGTTGCTCCGATATGACAGGATGAAAAGTTATGGTGCGGGCAGCTTCTGTTCTCCTCCCTCCGGGACCCAGGAGTAGGGAAAGGGGAGACAGAAGAGGCAAGGCATGATTAATGGACAGGGAGACCGCATCAAAAGGATGGACCAGATGTTTTCTTTTACAAAAAGAGCCTACTGTTCTTTTCATGTTGTCCCCATCTAGGCCGTGGCTCGGAAACCTGTTTTCTATATCCGTGGCTAAGAGCCTCGGCCCTGAGCGGCAGCGTATGTAGTGGAACCAGGGCCTTGAGGGTTGGAGCCCCAGATCATCACATGGCAGCCTCACGTGAAAGGGAGCTCGGAGTTGTCGAAGGCTTTCATGGCCGGGATCACAGGGTTGTTGTATGTCTTTCGGGCTGTGTGACCATGTTCCAGAAGTATTCTCTCCTGACGTTTCGCCCACATCTATGGCAGGCATCCTCAGAGGTTGTGAGGTGACAACCTCTGAGGATGCCTGCCATAGATGTGGGCGAAACGTCCGGAGAGAATACTTCTGGAACATGGTCACACAGCCCGAAAGACATACAACAACCCGGAGCTAGGAGTCTTAGGAGACCGCAAGCAAGATGTGAGTCGGCAGCTAAAAAAGCCAATGCAATTCTAGGCATCTTTTCAAGAAGGCCTTTTAAGACACGTGGCACAGGAATGGGTTGAGTCTGAAGGTTTATGTCTATTTATTGAAGGGCTGATATGGGGAAATGGAAGATGGTTTTTAATCATATACAGTAGAGTCTCGCTTATCCAACATTTGCTTATCCAACGTTCTGGATTATCCAACGCAGTCTGCCTCCTGCCTAGATCCACGGCTGTTTCTCTAGGCAGCAAGGACTGAACTTTTTATGGATTTAACTTCCGACAATGTTGTTACTGTGTTGTCGAAATGTTGTTACTGCAAGTCCATTTAATGCAGTTCTCTTTATTTGTAGTCAATTTGTTAGTAGCCATTTTTTAAAGACAGTGTTTTCAATATACAGTAGAGTCTCACTTATCCAACATTCGCTTATCCAATGTTCTGGATTATCCAACACATTTTTGTAGTCAATGTTTTCAATACATCATGATATTTTGGTGCTAAATTCATAAATACAGTAATTACTACATAGCATTACTGAACACTGAACTACTTTTTCTGCCAAATTTGTTGTAAAACATGATGTTTTGGTGCTTAATTTGTAAAATCATAACCTAATTTGATGTTTAATAGGCTTCTCCTTGATCTCTCCTTATTATCCAACATATTCGCTTATCCAACGTTCTGCTGGCCCATTTATGTTGGATAAGTGAGACTCTACTGTATTGCAATGTTTTGGTGCTAAATTCATAAATACGGTACATAACGTTACCGCGTATTGAACTGCTTTTTCTGTAGATTTGTTGCAAAGCATGATGTTAATTCGTAAAATCATAATGTCATTTGACATTTAATAGATCTCTCCTTATTATCCAACATTTTTGCTTATCCAACTTTCTGCTGGCCCATTTATGTTGGATAACTGAGACTCTACTGTATGTGTTTTAGTATGTTTTAACTTGTGCATTTTATGTTTTATTGTTGATATGGTGTGCAGTGACAGACTTTTTATTTCTAGGCACGAAGATCACTGCAGATGCAGACTGCAGCCAGAAAATCAGAAGACGTTTCCTTCTTGGGAGGAGAGCAATGACCAACCTTGATAAAAGAGTGAAGAGTAGAGACATCACACTGGCCACAAAGGTTTGCTTAGTGAAAGCAATGGTATTCCCCATAGTAACCTCTGGATGTGTGTGTGTGTGTGTGTGTGTGTCACTTCCAACTCTTTGTGACGTCATGGACCAACCCACGCCAGAGCTTCCTGTTGGCTGTCACCGCCCCCAGTTCCTTCAAAATCAAGCCAGTCCCTTCAAGGATACTATCCATCCATCCATCTTGCCCTTGGCCGGCCTCTCTTTCTTTTTCCTTCCATTTTCCCCAGCATCATGATCTTTTACAATTCAGCCTCCCCATCACACTCACATTCACACATGGAAACCTAAGAGCTGCCAATACATTCATCTTACATTCATCACAAGATTGGGATTCCAGTAGAGTCTCACTTATCCAACATTCGCTTTTCCAACATTTTGGATTATCCAGCGCAGCCAGCTTTTTTAGTAGTCAATGTTTTTGAAGTCAATCTTTTCAATACACTGTGATGTTTTGGTGCTAAATCGTAAATACAGTACAGTAGAGTCTCACTTATCCAAGACTCGCTTATCCAAGGTTCTGGATTATACAAGGCATTTTTGTAGTCAATGTTTTCAATATATCATGATATTTTGGTGCTAAATTCATAAATACAGTAATTACAACATAACATTACTGCGTATTGAACTACTTTTTCTGTCAAATTTGTTGTATAACATGATGTTTTAGTGCTTAATTTGTAAAATCATAACCTAATAGGCTTTTCCTTAATCCCTCCTTATTATCCAAGATATTCGCTTATCCAAGGTTCTGCCGGCCCATTTAGCTTGGATAAGTGAGACTCTACTGTAATTACAATATAACGTTGCTGTGTATTGAACTGCTTTTTCTGTCAAATTTATTGTAAAACATGATGTTTTGGTGCTTTATTTGTAAAATCATAATGTCATTTGGTGTTTAATAAGCTTTTCCTTCATCCCTCCTTATTATCCAACATATTCACTTATCCAACATTCTTCTGGCCTGTTTATGTTGGATAAGTGAGACTCTACTGTACTTTTTTTTGTTTTCAATCAGGAGAAATAACCATATCCAAAAGCCAAGAGATCCCTTGCCCTGCCCAAAACCCCTTACATTAAAGGAAAACGACACCAGTTTAAAAACAATTCCTTTCCATGGGATCCTATCTATTCTCTCACACCAGAAGCGATTTGCAGTATGTTCTCAAGTTGCTTCTGACACGATTATAAAAAATTGTCGTCAAAATGCTCGGTGGTGGTAGTGATACTAATAGTCAGGATTTCCAAGCAGTATGTTATCATTTGGTTAACAGAAAGATATAGAAGAATAATATAACGTGCATTTATGATAAGTTTGTATTTCATTAAGACTAGTAATAAATCATGTTCTTACTCCTAGAATAGTATATTTTTTGCTTTTTAGTATATTAATAATACTTTTTAATGTATTGCCTTAGATGGTAGAATATAAATGCCTGCATTTCAGGCAGAATTATCCTATAGTCTGTTGTATCACTTTTTTATTTTAGGAATGTTCTTTTATTAAATAAAATAAAGCATAATAAATTATAATATGCAGGCAGTGAGTCAGAGCATTTCTACAAATATATAGACCCTTTTTGATTCTTTTTTAATCTCAGTTTTCCTACTTCCTATACAATCAAATGTTCTCACTCTTTCGATGTTAATTTACTCTATCTTATAAGGTAAAACTTCAATAAATATATATATTAAAAAAACTTTCTAAAAAAATGCTTGATAGTGGAATATGATTCTATGCTTTTATGCTTTCTGAGAGGTTGGTGGGCTCTATTTCTAGGTGTTTCTTGAACAGAGGCTGGATGGGCATCTGTCGGGAGGGCTTTGGTTGTGTGTTTGTGCGTGGCAGAAGAGGGTTGGACTGGATGGCCTTTGGGATCCTTTCTAACTTTGGGATTCTGTGAAAGACTTATGCAAGTAGCTCTGGACGGATTGCACATGCTGTGTTCCTCTCCCATCCGGAAGGCCCTGATGTGCAAGACTTTTTCCCTCCCGCACGCCTGTTTCCAATGACACACTTGCCATGGGCGTTGTGCGACGGAGACTTGCTCGAACCGGATTAATTTCTTTTTCATATTTACGAGAACGAGATGTTACCAGCTCTCTTTCCCTCTGTCTCCCAGAAAAGAGTCATCCCACCCCCATGTTTTGTTTTGTTTTTGCAAGGAGAAAGAAAGAAAGCAAGAACAGCTGGATTCTGGCACCGAAGGCCATGACAAGGACTCTTGACAAACAAAGAGCCGGACCCAAGGCGAAAGGGAGAGCGGGGAAGGCAAAGCAGCCCAGGTTGCAAATGGACTTTGCAGCCACAGCTGGGCTTATTTTAGACCCATCCTTGGCAGCGAGAGGTGAAGAAAGAGCATGTGCTCCACATGAGGAGTCTATTACTAACGGGCTTTATTACTCAAATGGGTCAAAATAGTGATTGTTCCTGGGGTTAGGGACACAGGGTCCCTGTGAAAGGGGGAAAACATGGCAGGCATGGGCCAACTTGGGCCCTCCAGGTGTTTTGGACTTCAACTCCCACCATTCCTAACAGCCGGTAGGCTGTTAGGAATGGTGGGAGTTGAAGTCCAAAACACCTGGAGGGCCCAAGTTGGCCCATGCCTGCTCTATAATATTGCACTCAGCTTGCAATGCCCCACTATGCCCAGCAGGTGGCAGCTGCTCCTACTCTACTCATCTGGTTCTTGGAAGGAGAGAGGCAGCTACTGCCATCTATTGGGGAGAAGAATGCATTGCAAGCTGTTTTGGCTTTAGATTTCTGTGAGTTTTTTTGTTGTTGTATGGCTCTGTTCCAGTAGCATTGTAGCATCTATGGCAGGCATCCTCACAGGTTGTGAGGTATATTCTATATACCTCTGTGGATGCCTTCTATAGATGTGGGCAAAACGTCAGGAGGGAATGCTTCTGGAACATGGCCATACAGCCCACTGTTTGTAGATTGTTTGTAGGTTGTCTTTTTCACAGCTTTATCTAGTCAGAACAGAACAAGACGGGATATTTTTGTTCTGTTTGTTTCTGTGATGAGAACTTTATTTGTCTATCATATTAAATAAATAAATATGTCCAAATGGCACATTTCTTCCTAAACACAAGAGCAAACTTTTTTTTCCCTTTCTAAATGAAAACACAAATAAATATGACCAAATGGTACAACGTTTGCCTGTTTCTTCCTAAGTGCAGGACATTGTGTTTTTTGGCAATCAAATGTCAAGGAAAGCAAACAGACCAAGGTATCTACTTCGTTGATGCAGTGTGCTCTCAAGTCCTTTCTGACTTATGGTGAACCTATCGAGTGAAGATTTGTTTGGAGGAGGTTGCCTTTGCAATCCGCTTACTCACTCAAGGACATTTGAGGTCATAGTAGGATCCAACCCTGCTTCACAAAGTCATAATCTAACAATTAAATGGCTACAGACACTGGCTTCCTGCCTACATAATCATATTCAATGCTGGTGTAGGATCCTACCTTTAGTTCGCTGATCCATAACATTTAGGGAAGGCAGGGCCTTGAGTGGGCAAGTACTATTGGCTGTACAAAAGGCCTGCTGCTGGTGTGTTGAGGATTGTGGATGATAGGTAGAAGCTCTTGCATGTGCCTATGAACCCAGAGTCACCCAGCAGAATGATGCACCACTCAGTTTTGCAGAGCAAAGAACACAGGAACTTTTACTAAGTCCAAGAGAGCAACAGAACAATGGTATTTCCAATAGTCCCTCTGATTGCTTGCATAAATCAGCAGTCATAAGCAGTCCTTTCTTAGTCCATAAATCTGCTTCAGTGAAGATCAGCAGCAAACAAGGCCTCAGAAATAGTCAGGCCTCTCTGAGTACACAGCCATCTTATTTCCAGCCAGTACACTCTCTCTCTCTCTCTCTCTCACACACACACACACACACACAGAAAACCTGTTCAAACCGGTTCTCCAGCAGCAGGACAGCAACAGTTGCAAACCAATTTCCAGGTCCTTGCAAACTCAGCCAATCGGCTTCATGCATTTGATTTTCCATTTAACATCACATATAGTATCATGGAGCCCCCAATGGCACAGTGTGTTAGAGCACTGAGCTGCTGAACTTGCAGACTGAAAGGTTGCAGGTTCGAATCCGGGGAGTGAAGTGAACGCCCGCTGTTAGCCCTAGCTTCTGCCAACCTAGCAGTTCGAAAACATGCAAATGTGAGTGGATCAATAGATACCGCTCCAGCAGGAAGGTAACGGCGCTCTATGCAGTCATGGTGGTGACATGACCTAGGAGGTGTCTACAAACAACGCCGGCTCTTCGGCTTAGAAATGGAGATGAGCACCAACCCCCAGCGTCGAACACAACTGGACTTAACATCAGGGGAAACCTTTACTTATAGTATCTTTGTAAACCATGACATGGTGGATGTGAAAATTAGCAAAAAAGGAATAGACAGACTAGAAGGCCGGCTAATCACATTTGCAAATGACACCAAATTGGGAAGATACCCCATACCCCAGAGGACAAGACCAGGATCCCAAATGATCTGAACTGATGAGAGACCTGACTGGCCAAAAGTAACAAAATTGATTTCAACAGGAAGCAGTATAAGGCACTACACATAGGCAGGAAAAATAAACTGGACAGATAGAGAATGGGAAGCATCTATTTCGATAAAGCGCTCGTATTCCTCAGGGATTGAGGTGACTGATATGATGTTGTCATCTAACATATCTGAGAATTTAGACCAATCTGCCTCTCTGAAGTTGAATATTCGTTTAAATTGAACATCCTGAGGCCTTATAGTTGGGAACAGTTGGCATACTATTGGCCCATGCTACGTGTTTGGTATTGGTGTTCCCACTGATTTAGTGCATTGCTGCACAATGCTGTCACTCACAAATAGGAGGTCTGGATTATATCCTTGTTGTAGGATGGTGGAAGCTTACTATCATAAATAAGCAATAGTTTATGTGGTTCAGTCCAGAAGAGGACAGCCTCTCCATTTGTATCCCCCTGAGCACATCCCTGTACATGGCTTATTGAGACAGAAGGCTGTGTAAGTGTCTCAATATATCTGCCTCACATCCATCATCCAGGATGTTTTCCTGACAAGGGTTATGGGCCCAGCACGCTTCCGCTGGCTGTTAAAGTCACCAATTACTACCGCCTTTTGGTGCCTATCAAAGTTCTCAGGAGAGGAGAAACAAAAGTATTCTTTTGAGGGCTTGTACATAGAGGTAATTGTGATGTTACTAAGCTCTACTGTTTATAACCTCTATATTGTTTTCTTCAGTGTTATGACACTGCTGACTTGGAGGCCGGGTTTTACAAAGACAGTGCTTCCATACTATGAATGTTGTCTTTCCGCCACTAAGATCATTCCTGGAACTTTTGGACATTTTTGTTGTTTATCCCAGTGTGTTTCTTGTACACACAGCACATCACATTTCTTATCTTGACACAGTTCACAATGCAGCTGTTCTTTTGCAGCTGACATGCTTCGATGTTGATTGAGATTATTGTCATGGTTGGTCCTGAAAAGGTCCATTTGTTTGTTTGTTTGGTTGGTTGGTTGCATACATAGAATCATAGAATCATAGAATAGTAGAGTTGGAAGAGACCTCGTGGGCCATCTAGTCCAACCCCCCGCTAAGAAGCAGGAAATTGCATTCAAAGCACCCCCGACAGATGGCCATCCAGCCTCTGCTTAAAAGCCTCCAAGGAAGGAGCCTCCACCACAGCCCGGGGGAGAGAGTTCCAGGCGTCCCTCATTCTGTATCTTTGATTTCCATTTTTTCTGCCAAAGTGAAGTATACTGCAAGTTGCTTTTGGTGTGAAAGAATCAGCCATCTACAAAGACATTGCCCAAAGGGAGGTGGTTGGAGTGGATGACCCTTGGGGTCTTTTCTAACTTTTATGTGTTACAATCCTGCAGGGAGGATTGACAATACCTGGTTTGACAACAGAGTGACATGAGAAAGAGATCTTGGAATGTTAGTAGGTTACAAGTTGAACATGAGCCAACAAGGTGATGCAGCACCCATAGGTGTATAAGTGTCTATACTGAGGGAAATTTTAGTCACCACATTTCAAGAAGGACATGGACAAGCTGGAACATGTCCAAAGACATATTTGGTCACAATGTTCAAAGTTTTGGAAACCACGAATCTTTATGGGGAGCATCTCAGGGAACTGAAAATGTTGGTTTTGAAAAGCCATGATGTTTACATTTTGGAGAGGGCAAATGTTTTTCCTGCTGCGGCTTTGGACACAATGGAGAAATGGATTCAAACTGATGGAAAAGAGATTCCACCTGAATATTAGAAAGAATTTCCTGATGGTAAGAGCTATTCAATAGTGGAACATCCTGCCGCCTGGGAGTCTGATGGAGTCTCCTTCTTTGAAAGGTTTTAAGCAGAGGTTGGATGGCCATCTGTTGGGAGTGCTTTTGATTTGATGTTTCTGCATAGCAGGTTGGACTGCAAGGCCCTTGGGGTCTGATTTTATAATTCTAGATGCTCATGTCTTGGTTTACAGCCTGTGAAATCCTGGAGGCAAATCATAACCGTGAAACATGTTGGGTGCTTCCACTGAAGGGACCATAAGCCAGAAAATAGCAAACTTTTGCATATGTGGCTTTGCCTCTGCATATATCATGTTAGCTCTTACATATTGACAATGTAAGCTCTTTGTATGAACCAAAGTAGTACGTGTAACAAAGGACCTGTGCCCCTTTTATGCCCCTCCCTTTCCTTTTGAGCTGGTGCCTTTCTCCAGAAAGTTCCAAGGAGAGAAGCTAGCTCAGAGTAAACAAGTTAGGTCACAGGACCACCTATGCCAAAATAGGTGTGGAAGGTGAGGAAGACCATCAGCGATTGGTCAAGTTTAGGTAAGCCAAGATATATATTCTTTGTTAACTGCGACACGCTTTGCAGCGTCCATTTGCATGATACAGACGCTGCATTTGCATGATACAGACGCTGTTTGCCTTATCATAGCTATGATAACAATAAAAGGCTTGTTTTCTCTCTTTTTTCACTCTCTTTGGAATTCTCCTTTTTCCTCCCTTCGAATGCGCTGAATGGACTCAGGGACAAGTCTCTTACACCATCTCATAGACCAGGGGTCCTCAAACTTTTTAAGCAGAGGGCTGGTCCACGGTCCCTCAAATTGTTGGGGAGCCAGACTATAGTTTAAAAACAAATATGAACAAATTCCTGTGCACACTGCATATGGCTTATTTGTAGTGCAAAAAAAAAAGGCCAACGAAATGTTATGGTTTGCAAAGGCACTGTGCTATATTTGTGTTTTAACTGGAAAATGAAGTGCCTGAAGCCGATTGGCTGAACCTGCAAAGACCTGTAATTTGATTCGAAACTGTTTCTGTTCTGCTGCTGGAGAACCGGTTTGAACAAATTTTTGTTCAGTGTGAGTCTGTGTGAGTACTGCCTGGGGAAGATGGCTCTGTACTCAGAGAGTCCTTGCTATTTCTGAGGCCTTGTTTGCTACTGGGAAAAGAGGATGAAGAACCAGGACTGTATTCTTCACTGGAGGAGATTTATGGACTGAAAAAGGACTGTTTATGACTGCTGGGTTTCTGTAAGCAATCAGAGGGACCATTGTGAATACCATTGTTCTTTGGATCTCTTGGAATTAGTAAAGTTCTTGTATTATTCATTCTGCAAATCTGAGCATTGTTCTGCAGGGTGACTCTGGGCTCATGGGCACATGTAAGAGCTTCCGTTTACCATCTACAATGCGCAACACGAAAGAACAATACAATATTTAAAAATAAGAACAATTTTAACCCACATAAACCTACCAGGATTTCAATGGGAAGCTTGGGCCTGCTTCTTGCTGATGAGATAGTCAAGTTAATTAGGATGGTTGTTGTGGTTGTTGTTGTTAAGTTGTTGTTGTTGTTGTTGTGTGCCTTTGTTTTAAAAGTCATTTCAGACCTAAGTCTAAAACCGAAGGTGGGGGCCAGATAAATGACCTTGGAGGGCCACATGTGGCCCCCGGGCCTTAGTTTGGGGACCCCTGTCATAGACAATGCCTGCAGTCTGTTCATGGTCATGGAAGCAGAGTTGAGCCTGTGGTGCCGTGGCCTGAATAGATGAGCATTCTTGTCTTATGCATACCCCGCTGCTCAAATTGGTTGCGTTCTGTATTCTCCCAATTCTGTGCAACAGAAAGCCAGGTCCAACTCCCCTTTGGTAGCCTTGAACTGAAAGTTGATGTTCTGCATAAAATAAAAGCTGCCCAGGGGAATTTAGGAACACATAAGACGCCCACAAGGTTCTGGTCAATTTTCCAAGCTCTGCAGTTTTCTCAGACTCCGCAGCAATATCTCTCTGGGCCATGGTTCACACAGCTCTCCGACCAAGTGGCACCTTGGCTGATGTTCACCAACTTCAGCCTTGACCTATCGCATGCGGGGGAATTTCACAACAGAGAGGCAGCTGGATAGTTTAAGAGCAAGGAAGATGTTGCAATGCTTGAATGTGGCCGTAGTGGGAAATTCATCTGTGCTTCTAACATCTCGGCCCTACGGAGTTGGCCAAAGTCATCTCCTTGGGGCCAGTCGCTCCGTTGTTGATCTCTTCTTCATGGCGCATGGGAGGGAGGCATTGCTTGTCCTTATCTGCACAAGTTTGGAAGGAGAAATGATTACAGGAGGCTTAGGCCATCAATTTTAAAATTTCCATAAACTTATCTCTGTTACATTTTGGAGAAGTGCTGAGTATCATTTTTAATCTTCTTCTCCTGTTCCTCCTCTTCCTTCTTTTTGAAAACAATATGGCTGACATAATTCCTAACATTCAGACTTCTTTGAAAATACAGTTCCCGAGACAACATTAATGAGCATTGCTTATGCGACCTCAAGTCCTGATTCTGGAGAATACAAAGGAAGGAAATTATTGTTCTTAGTCTCAACCTTGAAGAATTCATACCATTGGACACCATTTGAGCTGCCATAGCTAAATGCTATAGAATGCTGGGATTTGTAGTTTGGTGAGGCACTCATACTCTTTGGCAGAAAATGTTGCATTCCAGGCCTGGAAACACCTATGACCAATGCACCACAGAAAAGTCTACAGTTTATTGTAGAAAAGCATTTAAAAATCAGGAATAAGAAAGGAAGATATATTATCCAAAAAGGTTTAGCAAAAGGCGAGAACCATTCAATAATCCTAATGTCTCATAAAGTTCCAAAGGTGACAAAGTCCAGGAATAGCCAGGAATCACAGATACAGCACAAATCCACAATCAGGAAGATATGACTAGTAAGACTTGAGTGGGAGTACATGAATAGAAAACTTCCAGGATATATTAAGAAAAAAACTGTAATTGTTGCAAAAACTCCCAGGCTCAGTTAGCTCCCTGGGTATGGGAATCAGTAAATCAGATTTGTGCTTTGTATTTTCAGTTATTTTCAGTATTGCAACACAATACTTCTATTCAGGCGGGGGAGATCACTTCTCCCCGTCCTTGGGGAAGAACCAATTTCACCACCTTTGATGAATGGGACCTCTCGCATCTGAAGGAAATTTGCATGTCTACAGCCAAACCCATCCTCTGTCATTTTTGCATGATTGTATTAATATATGATGTTTTGTTTCTCTTGGGTCTGGAACCGCCAGGACAGCCTTATTAAGAGGCCATGCCATGTTCATCTCATAAGATAATAACATTCCTGGTTAGGGCCAGAAAATACCCTCAATCACTTTGTTATTTTTCCTGTTCAGTAAAAGGAATCCCATTCATTGACACTTAATCATCCTTTGTTCCCAGCCCATGCTGGCCAGTGGCTGTGACTGGTCAGAATTAGAGGCTTGGCTGCAGCCTATGTATAAAAAGGAAACTGTATTCTGTATGCTATCTACTTCGTGAATGTATCACTAGCTAGCATCTTATCTGCAGATAATGAAATCTTCCTTGGCTGAAAATCACCTTCTCTCCTTGCTTGCTGGCTAATTTCAATTGGGCCTAATCTGAATGCTCGCCATAGCAGGGATTGACTCAAAATGGGCAGCTCAGGTGAATCACTTGCCTGGGTTTCTGCCAACAGGCTTCTCCCTGGTCTCACTGCCAGGGGTTGCCTCCTAAAATGGGGCCAACAAAAGCCTTACTGAAATCAAAAAGCCGAGGTGTCACTCTCTCATCCACCTACCTAATTCTGGGTGAAGAAGGACCATTGTGCATTGCTCAGCATTTTACCTTTCTTTGTGCAATTGCCCTGAAACACCACTGAGTGCAAAATGATGCACCATCTCCTCAATGTTGCGCTTTTTCTTTTGTTCGAAGCACCGTCTCCCTTTGCATGTGGGAGTCCTTCTCTTTCCACCCCAAAGTGAACTCCATTCCTGGGGATGAAAAGCAGATTCCTAAATTAAGGGGGTCAGCAAAGTGCCGGGGTGACAATCTGTATATCTCTGGTGCAGCGTTGATGCGGGGCTGGGGGGGGGGGGGGGGAACCAAGCGCACATGTGGTATCATTTTCCCCCTTTTGATTCGGAACACACTGATCTAAATGAGTAACAGCTCACACAAGAGCCTCCGGCGGGACCACAGATAGAAAGAAATCTAGTCTTTTTTAAGGAAAAGTGGCTTGGAGGAGGGGGGAAAGGGGGAAAGAGAGCAAACCTTGACAAAGTCTCTCTGGGAGAAAGAGACACTTGACTCCTGACCCCTGCCTTTTGCTCCCCCCCAAAAGGCACCTGTGTTAGCTTTTCAACCTCCCCAAGGGCAATTATCCACTTGGGGAGGTGAAGTGCTTTCAACCCCGGACCCCCTTTAATGGAGCTCAGTGCTTATCGGTGACTGTGTGTCATTGCCTATGTTGTGATGTTGGGAAGGGAAAGAGATGTCTCTGTTTCCCCCCCCCCCTTTTTGGCACAGTTGAAAGAGAGTTTAGGGGGTTGCCTCCTCCCCGGCAGTTTCAGACAAAAGGAGACTTTGAGACACCTGGTCGGCGTCTCCCGCACCTGCACCCAAAGCGTGTTGGGGGGTCAGCTTCCTAATGGGATTGACACAGAGCTTTGTACTCCTTTGCCTTGATCCTTTTGTTTGCAGGTATCTGTCTACAAGCACCTTGGGTCACTTAATAGTCCTTTTGAGAGAGAAAGAGAAGCCAAGGCGAAACATCCTGTCATGTTCCCTCTCTTCCTTCTTCTTTCCAGACTTTCAACTTGGATGAACCCTTTTTGTAGTGTTGATAATGACGACGACGATTTTTTTTTTTAAATCTTGTCAGAAGTGACTTGAGAACATACTGCAAGTTTATTTATTTATTTATTTGCAGTATTTATATTCCGCCCTTCTCACCCCGAAGGGGACTCAGGGCGGATTACAATGAACACATATACGGCAAACATTCAATGCCAACAGACAAACAACATACATTAGACAGACTCAGAGGCATTTTTAACATTTTTCCAGCTTCATGATTCCAGCCACAGGGGGAGCTGTTGCTTCACCGTCCAGAAGTGGCTGTACTTCCTCATTCCTTTCCTCGTGTTTTGCTGGCAGTTTTATGGTGTTGTAAATTAGCCTCCCGCATAAAGCGTCCCTAAATTTCCCTAATTGACAGGTGCAACTGTCTTTCGGGGCTGCATAGGTCAACAGCAAGCCAGGGCTATTAATGGTCAGAGGCTTAACCCAACCCGGGCTTCGAATTCATGACCTCTCGGTCAGTAGTGATTTATAGCAGCTGGTTACTAGCCAGCTGCGCCACAGCCCGGCCCCTGGTTGCTTCTGGTGTGAGAGAATTGATCATCTACAAAGGAAGCCCGGATGTATAACCATCCTGCTGGGAGGCTTCTCTCACATCCCCACAAGCTATAGCTGACAGATGGGAGCTGACCCCATCTCGCAGATTAAAACCAGCAACCTTCAGGTTAGCAACCCGACCTTTTTCTTCTGCAGCTCTTTTTGGAGAGGAGCTTACTACCATGTTTTCCCGAAAATAAGACAGTGTCTTATATTAATTTCTGCTCCCAAAGATGCACTAGACCAGTGATGGCCAACCTATGACACACGTGTCAGCACTGACACGCCTAGCCATTTTTGCTGACATGCTGCCGCCTGCAGATTGATTGGATGACTATGTCTTTTGTGGCCAAATTTGGTGTGATTTGGTCCAGTGGTTTTGTTGTTTACTCCATGGGAATTATGCACATTACACACACACACACACACACACACACACACACACACATATAATCATTCTATTATTATTGTAGTATATTATTATATTATTACTATTATATTATTCATTATTCATGACTAATATTGAGAGAGAAATCAGCGTGTAAATTGCAAGAGGTACCATAGATTGTTGTACATGGAAATAATGGTAGTAAATAGTTTTTGATTTATTAAATACAGTTATATATTACAATTATATATTTTTGTTATATTGTGAAATTATGGGGTTTTTTTTCTCAAAGTGACACACCACCCAAGTCATGCTAGGTTTTTTTGGGTGAATTTTGACACACCAAACACAAAAGGTTGCCCATCATTGCACTAGGTCTTACTTTCAGGGGATGTCTTATTTTTCCATGAAGAAGAATTCACGTTTATTGTTGAACAAAAAAAATGAACATTTATTATATACTGTACAGTAGTTGTCATCACAAAACAGCATAACCAGACAAACTGTGAATCCTACCAAGAATTTCTTGTTACTACCATTATTTCCATGTACAACAATATATGGTACATACGTATATTTACAAATCCTGCATGCTCTGGTGTTCTGTTCAGCGGGCATGCTTCCAAACACAAACTTTGCTAGGTCTTACTTTCGGGGGAGGCCTTATATTTAGCAATTCAGCAAAACTTCTACTAGGTCTTATTTTCAGGGGATGTCTTATTTTCAGGGAAACAGGGTAAGAGAGATTTGCTTCTGGTCTCCTGGAAGAAGACCATTTACTTGGACATCTCGTAAGGACTATTTGAATCTCTCTCAAAGGACATTGTCTCCATGTGAAAGGGGCAGAGGAGTCTTCGTAGGTCAGAAGCTTAACATGAGTCAAGAGCAGGCATGGGCCCTCCAGGTGTTTTGGACTCCAACTCCCACAATTCCTAACAGCCCCAGGTCCTTTCCTCCCCCCCCCCCCAGCCGCTTATTTTAGCTGTGATGTGGCAGCTAAAAAAATCCAATGCAATTCTAGGCTGCAGTGTCAAGATTGAGATAAGTCAACGGAAAGAATAGTACAACTCTATTCTGCTTTGGCTAGACCTCACCTGGAATAATAACCCTGTGTCCAGTTTTGGGGGAGATCAATTCAAGAAGGACATATTGAGCAGCTGGAATGCGTACAGAAGAGGGCAACTGAAATGGTCAAAGATTTGGAAACCATGAATCCTTCTGAAGAGCAACTTAGGGAGGAAGATATGTTTTGCTTGGAGATGAGAAGGCTGAGAGTTGGTATGAGAGCCACGCTTAGGTAAGGTAAAGGTTTCTCCAGACGTTAAGTCCAGTTATGTCTGACTCTGGGGGTTGGTGCTCATCTCCATTTCTAAGCCGAAGAGCTGGCATTGTCCGTAGACACCTCCAAGGTCATGTGGCCGGCATGACTGCATGGAGCGCCCTTACCTTCCGGCCGGAGTGGTACCTATTGATTTACTCACATTGGCATGTTTTTGAACTGCTAGGTTGGCAGGAGCTGGAGCTAACAGCGGCTGCTCACGCCGCTCCCGGGATTTGAACCTGGGACCTTTCGGTCTTCAAGTTCAGCAGCTCAGCGCTTTAATGCACTTTGCCACCGGGACTCCTGAGCCACGCTTAAACATCTGAAAAGATGGCACATTGAGGAGGGAGAAAGCTTTGAAGATGAGGACACAATGGAGCAATGGATTCAAACTGCAGGGAAGGAAATTCCACTTGAACATTAGGAAGAACTTCCTAACCATAAGAAGTGTCTGGCAGTAATAATAATAATAATAATAATAATAATAATAATAATAATAATAACCGACGAAACCATTGATCATATCCTCAGCTGCTGTAAGAAAATCACACAGACAGACTACAAACAGAGGCACAACTATGTGGCCCAAATGATTCATTGGAACTTACGCCTCAAGTACCACCTCCCAGCAGCAAAGAACTGGTGGGATCACAAACCTGCAAAAGTATTGGAAAATGAGCACACAAAGATACTGTGGGACTTCCGAATCCAGACTGACAAAGTTCTGGAACACAACACACCAGACATCACAGTTGTGGAAAAGAACAAGGTTTGGATCATTGATGTTGCCATCCCAGGTGACAGTCGCATAGATAAAAAACAACAGGAAAAACTCAGCCGCTATTAGGACCTCAAGACTGAACTTCAAAGACTCTGGCAGAAACCAGTGCAGGTGGTCCCAGTGGTGATGGGCACACTGGGTGCCGTGCCAAAAGATCTCACCCGGCATTTGGAAACAATAGACATTGACAAAATCACCATCTGCCAACTGCAAAAGGCCACCCTACTGGGATCTGCACACATCATCAGAAAATACATCACACAGTCCTAGACACTTGGGAAGTGTTCAACTTGTGGTTTTGCGAAACAAAATCCAGCATATCTATCTTGTTTGCTGTGCCATACAACGTCGTTGTGTTGATAATAATAATAATAATTTATTTGTTTGACCAGTCATATGACCATTTCAAAGTGCAACATAAATAAAAACAAGGCAAAAAGGATGGGAGGACAGGCAGCTGACCATCTGTTTGCCGACAAAATCTTATTTTTCTGATTCTTCTTTCAGGAAATGTGCTCTTTCCTTGATAGCTTTCAGGATAAAAAGGCTTACTCTAATTATGGTGGATCTTTCTTGTCCTTGCAAGAGGACTGTCAGAAGATCATTTCTGTTGGGGGACCTAAAATTAGATAGTAATGGATGTAAATAACTGTGTGGAAGTTCGGCATATGCTGGGCAGTCAATCAAAAAATGTTCGATATCTTCCACTGTTTGATCTCCCCAGACACAAAATCTCTCATTTCTTGGGATGTTACAGTAGCGACCAGTTTGCATCATAATACCAAGTTGTTCAAACCTGGCCCTGGTATATATTCTTCTTAAGGGTAACGGAACTGGAATAGTCAAATAGTGTTCTAAATGAATATTCATTTTGTGGGAGGCTAAAAACTTTGTGGCAGAAGACCTACCTATACTTGCTAGGTCCAATTGAGCATAGATATCATGAGTGCGTTGCATAAGCACTTGTTTTGCCCTAGGTCCTAGATCATTCAAAAATTGTAAAGGAAGGCCAATTCTAGCCATCTCATTGTTTAAGGCCACTACCCATGATGACTTGTGGGCACGCTGGTCTTGATCCTCTAAACATAGGTGAGGAAGTCTACTGGAATTCATCTGATTTTCCTTTGACCAGGTGTCTGGCAGTAGAATATGCTGCTACCTTGAAGTCCAGTGGAGCAGATTCTGGATGACCATCTGTCAGGAGTGCTTTGCTTGTGTGTTCCTGCAGGGCAAGGGGTTGGACTGGTTGCTCCTTGGGGTCTCTTCCAACTCTGTGATGGGATGATTTGTGAAAATTCTTTATCTCCGTAAGAGATGGCAATTCTGTTGCTCTGAAATAGTCCGTCCCATAGCACAACTCGTAATGGTATTCACTATCAGGAATGTGAGCTCTCAAAAGACTTCATGGGCCGAAGCCTGCCAGACATCTGAGCTACAGAGAGAAAAGTGTGTAAGAGTGTGTGTGTAGAAAAGTGTGTGTGTGTGTGTGGCACAGAATGACTGCACGGGGCCCCTCAAATTAGTGCCACCTGGGTGAACCTCAATTGTAGCACTTGGCAGCCGGTCAAAGAATCCATCCTCGTGTTTACCCACTCTCTCCTAAAAGGGAAGATAAAGTTTTATAAGCATCAAGTGTCAAGTTTCCCTCTTGGGAGGGGAAAGAAGGAGAGAAGAGAAGAAAAAGCCTTGCTTGTTAGAATGGAGAGGGCTGTCCATCTGAGCTCCAAAGACACTCCATTGCCGTTTTCTGCCAGCGCTTCATCCATCTCTCGCTCCTTTCACCCATTATCATATTTGTGGGCTTGTTCACAGGTCATCTGCTGGGACGGTTTGGACAGAACTGCTTTCCCTGTGTCAGATCTGCTTGAGTTTTGGACCGAAGATGGGCAGAATGATGGATTGTCGCCTGGAGCACCAAACAACACAGAGGATGAAATCTGCTTTGTGTTTTAGAAGCATAGAAAAATCATGCACTCAGAGATTTGGAAGGTGCCCCAATGATCATCCAGTCCAACCCCTTTCCGCCATGCAGGAAGAAAAAATCAAAACATTCCTGACAGATGTTCATCCAGCTTTGGTTAAAAAGTCCCCAGAGGAAGATTCTCTACCAGACTCCCAGGCAACAGTGGGAGTTTGAACCACTTTAACTGCAATGTCTCAATGCTGCAGAATACTGGGAGTTGTAGTTTGGTGAGATACCAGCATTCCTGGGCAGAGAAGAGTAAGGATCTTGTAAAACCACAGCTCCAATGACTCCATGCAAAGAGTCATGGCAGTTAATTGTGTCAAATTGCATTCATTCTACAGTGTAGATTCATAGAATCATAGAGTTGGAAGAGACCTCATGGGCCATCCAGTCCAACCCCCTGCCAAGAAACAGGAAAATCACATTCAAAGCACCCCTGACAGATGGCCATCCAGCTTCTGTTTAAAAGCCTCCAAAGAAACAGCTTCCACTACACTCTGCAGCAGAGAGTTCCACTGCTGAACAGCTCTCACGGTGAGGAAGTTCTTCCTAATGTTTAGGTGGAATCTCCTTTCCTGTAGTTTGAAGCTATTGTTCCATGGCGTCCTAGTCTCTAGGGCAGCAGAAAACAAGCTTGTTCCCTCCTCCCTATGATTTCCCCTCACGTATTTATACATGGCTATCATGTCTCCTCTCAGCCTTCTTTTCTGCAGGCTAATCATGCCCAGCTTTTTAAGCCGCTCCTCATAGGGTTTGTTCTCCAGATCTTTGATCATTTTAGTCGCCCTCCTCTGGACACATTCCAGCTCAGAGTCAACATCTCACTTCAATTGAGGTGCCCAGAATTGGACACAGTGTGAGCCCAGGTTTGGTCTGACCAAGGCAGAATAGAGGGCCAGCATGACTTCCCTGGATCTAGACACTATTGATGCCGCCCAAAATCCCATTGGCTTTTTTTGCTGCTGCATCACATTGTAGGCTCATGTTTAATTTGTTGTCCATGAGGACTCCAAGATCTTTTTCACACGTACTGCTGTCGAGCCAGGCGTCCCCATTCTGTATCTTTGCACCAGAGATCTATATCATTCTCTTACGAGCCTCCACTGCTGTGCTAACCATAACAGCAATATTATTTACAGTTGTGATTTTTGCAAAAGTTCACAGTGATTATGGTGCAGTGGCCGGAACATTGGACTGCAACTCAGAAGACTTGGATTCTAATCCTCACTTGACCACGTTACCCACAGAGCGACTTTGGTTAAATCACACCCTCTCAGCCTCAGAGAAAGGCAGAGGCATTTCTTTTCTAAACAAACCTTGCCAAGAAAACCTGTGATAGATCTAAATTAAGGTTGCCATAAGTCAGAAACAACATGAAGGTTCAACACAATAGCAAGCAAAGCAAATAATGGATTAGTGCCTTGTTTGTTGCTTTTCATTTGGTGGGGTTCTGTTTTTTCACCATGAAATCTTTTTGTATACTATTACCTGATATTTTTTTTCCTGGCTGGCATTCTGTTGAGATTGTAGACATACATTAGTTCTATTACATGTATGACTGGATTTTTATATTATGGGGTAAAAACTATATTTGGTTCACAGTTGCATTAATGGAGCTCTGCACATGAACATGTAGATGCCTATTCATGCACCTATTCATGGTGTTTTATTATTCACCTGTTCTTTCAACATGGTAAAAACGCATCTACACCATAGAATCAAGGCAACTTGACATTTCTTTAACTGCTATGGCTCAGTGCTAGGGAACAATGGAATTTGTAGTTCGGTGAGACATCAGCACTCTTGAGTAGAGAAAGCTAAAAGAGTTAGAATTTTACGAATTCTTTAGCCTTCTTTGCCAAAGAATTCTAGTGCCTCCGAACAACATAGCATTGAACCCTGGCAATTTAAATCACAATTGCATTAATGCTACAGTGTAGATGCACCTACAGTTAAACAACTGGTTGCATGCTGCTTTATTCAACACAACACTGATGCAACACTTTCACCACTGAACAACATGAGGGTTGAATTGCACTGCGTAATCCTGATGATGGATTTGGATCTATTTTTAATCTACATTTAAATCTGTCCTTATCTATTTTTATCTGTAGCTGTTTCCAGTTTGGATCTGCTCAAAATGCAGAATATAATTCAATTTAAGAAAAGTAACATCAGAGCTTGGCAAGTGCTGCTTCTTTGGCTGTATTTCCATCCTAGCATTTCTCATCCAAGTGCATTTTCAACCTTTCGCCTTTTAGATGCACTTTGGTAAAACTCTGTTTCTCTGAGAGCGCATCTGTGCTGTAGAATTAATGCAGTTTGACACCAGTTTAACTGCCCCAGCTCAGTGCTACGGAATTATGGGAGTTGTAGTTTTGACAAGGTCTGTAGTTTCTTTGTCAGGTGGATCACCGAACGACAACTCCCATGTTTCCATAGCCAGTTGAAAGCATGAATTTCAAACTCATGTCCTGTGTTTTTGTCTCTGCCCTGTGTGATTAATGTGTATTTTACAGAAATGCTTTGATACGTATCTTTCATGTAACTGCGTTTTAATATGTGTGTTTGTAGAATTTTTATAGTATTGTGTGTGTTTTTTAATGTGCTGTGTCCCGCCTCAAGAGGTGAATAAGAAATAAAATTATTATGATTATGATTATGATTATGATAGCATTGAGCTTTTGGCGACAGTCCATATCACATGTGCATCCTGGTACCAGTGTGCCTTCCACTTGTGACTTTCCCATCTTTGTTATTGAGGTACAAAGCCCATGAATAGCCTGCAATCCTATAACATTCCCACCTTGCTAAAATGAGTCCATTCTCCTTCTGTGCATGTCAAAAGGAACATGACATTATTTGAAAACAGTACTGGGGCCGGGCTGTGGCGCAGGCTGGTGAGCAGCCTGCTGCAATAAATCACTCTGACCAGGAGGTCATGAGTTCGAGGCCAGCCCGTGGCGGGGTGAGCACCACTCAATTAAAAAATAAAACAATAGCCCCTGCTTGTTACTGACCTAGCAACCCAAAAGATAGTTGCATCTATCAAGCAGGAAATAAGGTACCACTTATAAAGTGGGGAGGCATATTTAACTAACTTACGACGTTGGAATGAGGAAGTGCCATCACAGTGGATGATGAAGCAGCTGCTCCCCCCTGTGGCTAGAATCGAACATCCCCTCAGGAGAAGGTTAAATTGCCTCTGCGTCTGTCTCTGTCTCGGTTCTGTGTGTATATGGGCATTGAATGTTTGCCCTATATGTATATAATGTGATCCGCCCTGAGTCCCCTTCGGGGTGAGAAGGGTGGAATATAAATACTGTAAATAAATAAATACATACATACATACATACATACATACATATGAAAGGGATCTGGGTGTCTCAGTAGACCACAAGCTGAAGATGAGCCAACAGTGTGATGCAGCAACTCGAAAAGCCAATGCAATTCTAGGCTTGCATCAATAGGAAAGGAAAGTCCTAGTCCTACTCTCTTTTGCTTTAGTCAGACCTCACCTGGAATAACCCTGTGTCCAGTTCTGGGCACCATGATAATGGTCTGAAAACCATGAATCCATACAAAGATCAGCTTAGGACCTGGGTATGTTTAACTTAGAGAAAAGAGAGTTGAGAAGGAACATGATAGCAATTTTTCACTATTTCAATGGATATTATACTGAAGATGGAACAAACTAGATGTCCGCTGCGCTAGAGAAACAGAGCACTGATTCAAAGAGATTCCATCTAAATATTAGGAAGACGTTCCTGATGGTAATAGCTGTTTGACAGTGGGATATGTTGCCTGGGAATATGAAGAGTCTCCTTCTCTAGAGGCTTTGAAACAGATGCTGGATGGCCATCTGTCAGGAGGGCTTTGATTATGTGGCCCCATGTGGCACAATACAGTTGGACAAGATGGCCCTCCTTTGCCTCTCCACCAATTCAATTCAATAATCCTGTAAATTCCAAAATTGCATGATTGCAATTAAACAATTAAACATGATTGCATGATAGCAATTAAAATATAAATAAAGCAACCACAGTTGTGCAGGAAGATGGTGTTACAAGGGTGCACAGAAGTATGATTGCAGGATCACAGAATGGCAAATTGGCACAATGGGGTAATGAAAAGTGGTGTGAATTCAAACCCAATATCTATGGTAATGTGAGTGTAGCGGAATAGCAAGTGGGTATGATAATGCCCATAAGCAGTTATAAAAGAACGAGAATCAGAGAGGAAGATGAAAGAAAACAAAGCCAACAATCTGGGCCAGACCATTTAAATACCTAATTGAAAACAAGGTGAGGAAGTGTGATAAAAGAGTCTGTCATTTGTCATCTTAGCATCAGGTCTTGGCAAATGATCACCTTTAGTTTCTTGCCATTTAGTCTCTGATATGGGGCCAAAGTTAGACAATTTGAGTTTCCAGGTGTCCACCTGGAGTTTACCTTTTTATATTATGATTTTTTTTTCAATTTATGCAATAGGAGAGCACTAAATCACTTGCTTTTGGGAACAGAAATTCAACCAACTGATCTCATTGCTATGTCAACCTGACGTTCGAATTCTCCAGTTTTGAGGAAACATGTTCAGGGAAGTGATGAGCAATCCAGAATTGTATCCAAAATCCACAGCAACTGATACCTTTTTGGTTCAGCTAAAATGCACAAAGTACATCATGCAAGTTTTCAAAACACCAATGGCATCTTCACAGAGCAAAGGTGTTAAAACTGGCGAAACTGGCGAAGCTTTGAACCACATTTTGAGAGTCCTTGGATGATATGAAGTTCACCATACTAAATGCAAAGTGAGTGTCTTGTACAGAATGAAATAAGAACAAAACATTTAGGGAGGCCTTGAGTTGGCCAAGGCAGGACAAAATCTTTGACTGCCAAACAAAGCTGAAGTGAGAGAAAACATCCTGTCATTCCCTGGGAAAGCATTTTGGTCACAGTTGACGCGGAAAGTGGAGAAATCCAGATTTTTCTTTTAATGTTCTGCTGTAGTAAAGTTTAAAAAAACACACGCACACACTATCTTTTTATGCCAAGAAGTAAGTGTTGTGCTCCAAACAGATGGATGGAGGGGTAAATACTGGCAAAGTTTAAATGTGAGAATAAAAAAGGTGGCAGTGGGAGGAAAGTCCTTGGTGGAAATCATCTTTGCAGCTAATAGCACATGAACCTTGTGCTGTAAAATACTGCTGCAATGTTGGATGCATCCACTCTGTAAAATTAATGGAATTTGACACCAATGGAATTGTCATGGCTCAATGCCATGGAATCCTGGGAGTTGTGGTTTGTTTGTTTTTGTGTCAGGATCAACTTGAGAAACTGCAAGTCACTTCTGGTGTGAGAGAATTGGCCATCTACAGAGATGTTGCCTAGGGGACACCCAGATGTCTTCCTGGGAGACTTTTCTCATGTCCTCACAAGCTAGAGCTGACAGATGAGAACTCACCCCGTCTCGCAGATTTGCCAACAACCTTCAGGTCAGCAACTCAGCCTTCAGGTCAGCAGTTCAGACGGTACAAGGATTTAACCCATTGCACCATGTGGCAATGGAATATGTTTATTTATTTATTTACAGCATTTATATTCTGCCCTTTTCGCCCCGAAGGGAACTCAGGGCAGATCACAGAACACATATATGGCAAGCATTCAATGCCATTATACACAGACAGAACAAACAACAGATAGGCATTTCCCATCTTCAGCATCCTGGAGGCTGTGCTCGATACTGGCCACAGGGAGGTGCTGTCACTCCATCTTCCATATCAAAAAGCCCTGTTCACAGACTTCCTCCTTTTTTTTGATTGCCAGCATTTTCTGCTATGTCCTTTATGTCCTTATTCTTTATGTTTTCTAGGAGTCTGGTGGCGTCTCCTTCTCTGGATCATGCTTTGATTGTGTCTTCCTGCACGGCAGAATGGGGTTGGACTGGATGGCCATTGTGGTCTCCTCCTACGTTTATTCTATGAATCCCTGATGGTTGGACAAGCTGGTTGTGGCTTCCTGGGGCTGAAGTCCAAAACAGCTGGAGATCCAAAGTTCGGGAAAATGATTAATGTAGATGCACTCTGGGATCCATATTGTTCTAAGCCAGAGTTTAGTGAAGTTCCCTTTTTGGTTGCTCCCAGAATCAATTAGCCAGTGTGTTGTCGAAGGCTTCCATGGCTGGGATCATAGAGTTGTTGAGTGTTTTCCGGGCTGCATGTTCCAGAAGTATTATCTCCTGACCTTTCGCTCACACCTATGGCAAGCATCCTCAGAGGTTGTGAGGTATGGATAAACTAAATAAGGAAGGTTTATATATACAGTAGAGTCTCGCTTATCCAACGTAAACGGGCCAGCAGAACGTTGGATAAGCAAATATGTTGGATAATAAGAAGAGATTAAGGGAAAGCCTATTAAACATTAAATTAGGTTATGATTTTACAAATTAAGCACCAAAACATCATATTATACAACAAATTTGACAGAAAAAGTAGTTCAATACACAGTAATGCTATGTAGTAATTACTATATTTACGAATTTAGCACCAAAATATCATGATGTATTGAAAATATTGACTACAAAAATATGTTGGATAATCCAGAATGTTGGATAAGCGAGTGTTGGATAAGTGAGACTCTACTGTATCTGTGACAATTCCTGGGTGGTGGGAAGAACTCTTATCTGTTGGAAGCCAGTGTGAATGTTGTAATTAATCACCTTTGTTAGCATTAAATGGCATTCCCAGAGTCATTAGCTGCCCCTGATTGATTCATGCCTGGAATTATTCTGTTTTCAGAGTGCTGCTCCTTATTTACTGTGCTGATTTTGGAGTTTTTTTTTAATACCGGGAACCAGATTTTGTTCATTTTCATGGTTTCCTCCTTTTTGCTGAAATTGTCCACATGCTTCTTGCAGATTTCAATGGCTTCTCTGTGTTCTTTGTTCTTTCTCCCACCCTGGACCTTCCACAGATATATAAATCTTCCTTGCTTAGTTTTTTCCAATATACCTCACAACCTCTGAGGATGCCTGCCATAGATGTGGGTGAAACGTCAGGAGAGAATACTTCTGGAACATGGCCATACAGCCTGGAAAACACACAGCAACCCTCAATTAGCCAGATTTGCCCATAGCAGATACTGGGCATCGTAATCCATAAGAGGAATTTGTCCCATCTTGGGATTGAAGAGACACCCATGGATGACTTTCCATCCTGCCAGAGGGTCAGATAGTTATAAAGAGAAGTTTTTAAAATAGAAACCAGTTCAGACTTTTTGGCAAAACGGCTGGAGACTCAGATGGCGGGAAAGCCGCCCTGGCATCCCACCCTGGGTGGACTTCTCTCCGGCCAGCGTCTGCCACCTGCTTCCCTTTGTTTACTACGCAGAGGGATGAAATAACTGTCTCGGCCGACACGACTCCCTGCCCACCTCCAACATGATCATTTCAGCAGCTGTTTATGAACTGGGCGCAGAACCTGAATAATTGCAAATACAGACAGGAGGGTTGGAAGATGAGAAAGAATGGGGTGGGGCGCAACAGGGTGATCCATTTCTCTTTTTCTGGGCTTCTCCCATCTTTCTTCCTTTGTTAAAGGTTGTTCTCAGTTCTTGTCATTCCACACCTAAGACCACAAAATGACTTTATTTGCTGTCTGTGGTGAATGAGGTTTTAGACAGGCGCAAGTGAGATGCCTCTCCTTGTGCTCTCACGTTTCTTCCATCTTGTCTCTTTTGTTTAGATTGCAAAAGCAGACCCTGGCATCTCCTCTCCCTCCATTCTCTCCTCCCAAAATGGACTTAGCAGAAACGGCAAAGGCAAATATCGGCAGGGGATGATACAAGGCTTCTTGTCATGATGTCAAGTGGAAGCTTAATGCCTCATCCCTAGTTGGGATTCATCATGATTCATGGATGACTCAACAGCACTTCTCATAATTAGCGAACCATTTTAAACAAGGCTTAAGAGTTGTTGTCGTTGGTGGATTCCATGGGCATGTGAGAGAGCTCTGGGTTTTAGACCAAACTTTGGAGGATCTATATAAGGTGTTGGAGCCCCCAATTGCACAGTGTGTTAAAGTACTGAGATGCTGAACCTGCTGACCGAAAGGTTGCAGGTTCGAATTCAGGGAGCGGAGTGAGCGCCCGCTGTTAGCTCCAGCTTCTGCCAACCTAGCAGTTCGAAACACATGCCAACACATGCTTCAGCGGGAAGGTAACGGCGCTCCATGCAGTCATGCCAACCACATGACCTTGGAGGTGTCTATAGACAACACTGGCTCTTCAGCTTAGAAATGGAGATGAGCACCAGCCCCCAGAGTCAGACACAACGGGAGTGCCATTACCTTCCCGCTGAAGTGGTACCTATTGATCTACTCACATTTGCATGTTTTCGAACTGCTAGGTTGGCTCAATCCACTCCCTGGATTCGAACCTGTGACCTTTTGGTCCGCAAGTTCGGCAGCTTAGTGATTTAATACACTGCTCCATCAGGGGCTCTGTACAAGCATCATTTTATACATACAGTAGAGTCTCACTTATCCAACATAAACAGGCCGGCAGAATGTTGGATAAGCGAATATGTTGGATAATAAGGAGGGATTAAGGAGAAGCCTATTAAACATCAAATTAGGTTATGATTTTACAAATTAAGCACCAAAACATCATGTTATACAACAAATTTGACAGAAAAAGTAGTTCAATACGCAGTAATGTTATGTTGTAATTACTGTATTTACGAATTTAGCACCAAAATATCATGATGTATTGAAAACATTGACTACAAATATGCGTTGGATAATCCAGAACGTTGGATAAGCGAGTGTTGGATAAGTGAGACTCTACTGTACTTATCACCATGCGGACATCTGTTGTTTTTCCATTACCTTTCTCTGTAAGGCCCCATCTATACAGCGCAGTTTCAAACTGCATTATTTGGGAGTGTAGATGCAGCCTAAGGCATACATGCACAAGTGCCATTTGTATGTAGGTGTATCCAGAGGGGTTTCCATGTCTCTGAGGAATCCATGGATACTTATGCTAGAAATGTATTTGTCTTGGTTAGAAGATAAAGTTGAGAAGTGACATGATAGACAATGTTTCAATATTTGAAAGGATGTCCCATTCAGGAGGGAATAGGATTGCTTTTTGCTGTTCTTGAAGCTAGGACACAATGAAGCAATGTATTCAAATTGCAGAAGATATTCTGCTTAAGTGTTGGGAAGAACTTCCTGATGGTAAGAACTTCAGAATATGATTGAATCTCCTTCTCTCGCAGTTTTCAAACAGAGGTTGGATGGCTATCTGTTAGGAGTGATCTAATTGGAATTGGCAAAAATGGGTTGGACTGGATGGTTTCTTCCAATTCTATCATTCCAGTCTCTAAGATGCTACAGTAGAGTCTCACTTATCCAAGACTCACTTATCCAAAGTTCTGGATTATCCAAGGCATTTTTATAGTCAATGTTTTCAATACATTGTGATATTTTGGTGCTAAATTTGTAAATACAGTAATTACAACATAACATTACTGCGTATTGAACTACTTTTTCTGTCAAATTTGTTGTATAACATGATGTTTTGGTGCTTAACTTGTAAAATCATAACCTAATTTGATGTTTAATAGGCTTCTCCTTAATCATTATCCAAGATATTCGCTTATCCAAGGTTCTGCCGGCACATTTAGCTTGGATAAGTGAGACTCTACTGTATTGGATTTCTTTCCACCTTTTCATACGAAATCTGGCTAACGCAGGCATTTTTGGGATAGTGTCGATTGAGTCACTGGAGAAAGTCCACAGAATAATGCCCCAAAGAATTCAAAGGCATTTTCTCAGCCGCAAGCTCTCGTTTCATTTTCTGACCCTGCGGATTGCAGCTGAGCAAGCTGGGGTTTACGATCATTGCCTGCCAGTTAAATGGGCTTCCCATTTGACCATTACCTAGAATTTCTCTTCAGCTTTTATATGTTTGCCTTGGAGCCAGACCCCGAGAGAGACTCCACTTCTTACCTTTGCCGGGGGCTGATTCTGGAATCTGGAATCTCCCTTAAACACAGGCAGGACCTTTCGTGCTTTCTCCGCAGAGGCGAAGCCTTGCAGTCCAGCTGGGTTTGTGGCTGGACATATGCTTATCTCTTCTGGCTATCGGAGGGACATATTTTCCCCTTGATCTGGCCTGGGAAACTCATTGGATGGAGGAGGAAGGAAGCAGCTTTGCATGCGAGGGATGGAGAGGCTTGGCAAGGAACGAAGCTCTCTTCTTCTCACACTTCCAGAGCATTTGCCGGAATTGAACCACCTTTGGGAAGGATGAAATCCTTGGGATGCTGAGGTCACCGGCCTCAGAGCAGAATCCAGTAACATTCGGCAACAGAAATGACAGGCAGCCAGGGCTTTGTGGGTGCCAGGGCTCATTCTGTTGGCAGGCAGTCAGGGCTTTGAGGGCACCAGGGCTCATTCCCAGTATCTGTTGGCAAAGCGGGTCCAAACAAGGCCAGAGGGACATGAATCTTCCACTTTTTGAGCTATTTTGCTCATCCTCCTACTTTCCCCTTTTTGCCTTTATTTATTTATTTATTGCTGTATATACTCGAGTATAAGCCTAGTTTTTCAGCCCTTTTTTAGGGCTGAAAAAGCTCCCCTCAGCTTATACTCGAGTGAGGATCCTGGCTGGCTTATGTTCGGGTTTGCTTATACTCAAGCATATAGGTAATCAGACTTAGAAAGTCTTATTATTATCATCGTCATCATCATCATCATCATAAATTACATTTTTATGTAAACATTCAAAAACATTTAACTTATTGATGCTTCAAATAATGTAATGGGGAGATAGGGCAGAGTACAAATGAAGTATTATTATTATTATTATTATTATTATTATTATTATTATTATTAAGCTATTGTTAATACCATATTGTTTTGTTGATCCTACTTTTCCACTTACAGCGCTAGTTTCCTGTTTTTCATTGAAATACAATAAATATTCAAAAACCTTTAACCTACTGATGTCTCATTATAATTTCATTGGGATCTATTTTCATTTTGAAATTTACCAGTAGCTGCTGCATTTTTCCACCCTCGGCTTATACTCGAGTCAATAAGTTTCTCCAGTTTTTGTGGTAAAATTAGGTGTCTTGGCTTATATTAGGGTCGGCTTATACTCGAGTATTTACGGTAATAAATAAATAAATAACATGTTGCGACATTCTGCTCATATTGAACTGCCATGGCTCAATGCTATGGGATCCTGGGAGTTGTAGTTAGGAAAGGTCTTTCACCATCTGAACCCCATGATAGGTTCACCAAACTACAAATCCCATTGTTCCATAGCATTGAGCCCTGACAGTTCAAGTGGTGTCAAAATGAACTAATTCTGCAGTGCAGATGTATCCTTTGTGTAATATCCACAACTGCTATGCAATTCCCTGAGTGTCAAGATGTGCTCCATTCCCTCGATGTAGTATCACCTAAGTATTATGAAGACCTTTCTGATAGCAAGAGCTGTCCTACAGTGGAAAAAACTTTCTTGGAAGCTGGTGGACTCTCTTTCCTTGGCGACAGGGGTCAGACTACATGACCTTTTGGGGTTCCTTCCAAATCTGTGGCTCTGTTCTTTACTTTGGTTTGGTAGTCAAACATTCAAGTTGTCACTTTAAATAGAGCTGAAACATACGAGTTACATCTCGGTTCATTCCTGTCTCTGGGCCTTTATTTATCTCAACTGCATGCCATTTTTAAATCACTTTGAAGAAATACGTTATCAGATGCTGTGACATCTGAAAGAAACGAGGGCTGTTAATTCAGGAGTTTTACATGCGATCCAGTAAATCTCCCTGACTCCGCAAACAGCCAAGCTGTCACCCTGATATATGGGGAATTTCACAATAATTCAATTTGAATTATTCCGCCATGTCATCTTTTCCTCCCCTAAAGGCAATAATTCTGTAGTTAGTAAAACATAGTAGATCTTTAACAAGCATTTGGTTGTTATGGTGTGCCTTCAAGCCAGCTCTGACATGGTGGTAACCCCATTCTGGAGACATCTCAAGAGGAAGTTTTCTCATTGGTTGCCTTTAAGGTTGAGAGAGTGTGACCTGCCCAAGGCCGCTCCATGGGTTTCTATGGCTGGGGAGGCATCTCCAGTGTAGAACTGATGAGGTTTGGCACTACTGGTCAAACCTCATCAGTTGCAATGTTGCAATGTCAGTGCTTGAGCCAAGACCCTGCATCCTTGATCTCTAATGTTCTCTGGAGCCTGGAAAATTCTTGGACATCAACTTTGGAATTGTGGAAGCAATCCTGCATCTTTGATATGTCACTTTTCCTCCTTCTCTCAAGAAGTTAGTCCCTTGGTATATCCAAGAGTATTGAAGGAACTAGCGGAAGTTATTTCAGAACCACTGGCAATTATCTTTGAGAGTTCTTGGAGAACGGGAGAAGTCCCAGCAGATTGGAGGAGGGCGAATGTGGTCCCTATCTTCAAGAAGGGAAAAAAGAACGACCCAAACAATTACCGTCCGGTCAGCCTCACATCAATACCAGGCAAAATTCTGGAAAAGATCATTAAGGAAGTGGTCTGCGAACACTTAGAAGCAAATGCGGTCATTGCTAATAGTCAACACGGATTTACCAAAAACAAGTCATGCCAGACTAATCTGATCTTTTTTTTCGATAGAGTTACGAGTTGGGTCGATACAGGGAATGCCGTGGATGTAGCCTACCTGGATTTCAGTAAGGCCTTCGACAAAGTCCCCCACGACCTTCTGGCAAACAAACTAGTGGGCTAGACAAAACTACGGTTAGGTGGATCTGTAATTGGCTAAGCGAACGAACCCAAAGGGTGCTCACCAATGCGTCATCTTCATCATGGAAAGAAGTGACAAGTGGAGTGCCGCAGGGCTCTGTCCTGGGCCCGGTTCTGTTCAACATCTTTATTAACGACTTAGACGAAGGGTTAGAAGGCACGATCATCAAGTTTGCAGACGACACAAAACTGGGAGGGAGAGCTAACACTCCAGAAGACAGGAGCAGAATTCAAAACGATCTTGACAGACTAGAGAGATGGGCCAAAACTAACAAAATGAAGTTCAACAGGGACAAATGCAAGATACTTCACTTCGGCAGAAAAAATGGAAATCAAAGATACAGAATGGGGGACGCCTGGCTTGACAGCAGTGTGTGCGAAAAAGACCTTGGAGTCCTCGTGGACAACAAGTTAAACATGAGCCAACAATGTGATGCAGCAGCTAAAAAAGCCAATGGGATTCTGGCCTGCATCAATAGGGGAATAGCGTCTAGATCCAGGGAAGTCCTGCTCCCCCTTATTCTATTCTGCCTTGGTCAGACCACACCTGGAATCACACTGTGTCCAATTTTGGGCACCACAGTTGAAGGGAGATGTTGACAAGCTGGAAAGCGTCCAGAGGAGGGCGACTAAAATGATCAAAGGTCTGGAGAACAAGCCCTATGAGGAGCGGCTTAAAGAGCTGGGCATGTTTAGCCTGCAGAAGAGAAGGCTGAGAGGAGACATGATAGCCATGTACAAATACGTGAGGGCAAGTCATAGGGAGGAGGGAGCAAGCTTGTTTTCTGCTGCCCTGCAGACTAGGACACGGAACAATGGCTTCAAACTACAGGAAAGGAGATTCCACCTGAACATCAGGAAGAACTTCCTCACTGTGAGAAGGGCTGTTCGGCAGTGGAACTCTCTCCCCGGGGCCGTGGTGGAGGCTCCTTCTTTGGAGGCTTTTAAGCAGAGGCTGGATGGCCATCTGTCGGGGGTGCTTTGAATGCGATTTCCTGCTTCTTAGCGGGGGGTTGGACTGGATGGCCCATGAGGTCTCTTCCAACTCTACTATTCTATGATTCTATGATTCTATGGTTATCCATTCTCTGGAAGGCATATCCATGAGGCTTCAACACCAACAATGGTTGCTAGCTTACCATCTTACATGAATTTGTTTATGCTAATTGTTCAAGGAACATGCAGGTGGAGGAAAATGCTCCTAGTTGATTTTGGATGTGCATTGGGACTAAACTGGTACCCACAAATGAGAGATTTTGGTTTCTCATGTACTAATGGCAATCAGACAGTGGCCTCCTCAAAAACAGCATATTTCCCTGGAATTTCAGGTGCTTTTGGACCTGAAATATGGTGTACAAGATTCATTTATCCCTAACAACGGATCATGTTAATCTATTTGGGCAATTATTCCCGTCCCCGCAATCGAAGGTTGCTGTGACTGTTGCTTATTGTTTTTTCAGTTGTAAGGTTTTATTTTGTTTAATAATGTGTTTATTATGCTGTTTATGTAGTGTATGTTGTTGTATTTATTGTTGGAAACCTCCCTGAGTCCCTTCGAGGAGATAGAGTGGTATAAAAATAAAGTTTTACTTACTGTATATACTTGAGTATAAGCCTAGTTTTTCAGCCCTTTTTTTAAGACTGGAAAAGCCCCCCTCGGCTTATACTTGGGTGAGGGTCCTGGTTGGCTTATATTTGGATCACCTTATATTCGGGAATATATGGTACATTTATTATTTTTCTCTATTATTATTGTTATTATTACATTTATTATTTTTTCTATTATTGTTGCTACTATTACATTTATTTTACTCTATTTTTATTATTAATAATACATTTATTATTTCACTCTGATCTTATTATTATTATTACATTTACTGTTTTACTCTATTTATTATTACATCTATTATTTTCCTGTATTTATTATTATTATTATTATTATTATTATTATTATTATTATTATTACATGTATTATTTTACTCTATTATTGTTGCTACTATTACATTTATTTTACTCTATTTTTATTATTATTAATACATTTATTACTTCACTCTGATCTTATTATTATTATTATTATTATTATTACATTTACTATTTTACTCTATTTATTATTACATGTATTATTTTCCTGTATTTATTATTATTATTATTATTATTATTACATGTATTATTTTACTCTATTATTATTAAAAGGATACATAAGCACATTTACATTGAAGAAGATGAGAATAATGATTTGATCAGAGTTGGACAGTCTTATCTTAAATTTGAGCTTTATGTAAATATTCAAAAACACTTAACCTACTGATGCCTCAATAAATGTAATTTTATTGGTATCTATTTTTATTTCTGAAATTTACCACTCTCGGCTTATACTGGAGTCAATGTTTTCCCAGTTTTTTTGTGGTAAAATTAGGTGCCTTGGCTTATATTTGGGTCGGCTTATACTTCAGTATATACGGTACTTACTTTACTTACTTACTTTACTTTAATAGTTACTTTATTTACTTTACTTACTACTTTACTTACTTACTTACTTTACTTTAATACTTACTTTACTTACTTTACTTACTTACTTACTTAACTACTTTAACTGCCATGGCTCAGTGTTATGGGATCCCGCGAGCTGCAATTTGATGAGACACCAGCAATCTTTGGCAGAGAGAGCAAAAAACCTTGTAAAAATACAACCAGGATCCTATAGCATTGAGTCATTGCAGTTAAACATGGTTATCAAGCTCCTTTCAATCTAAAGTATAGATCAGGCATGGGCAAACTTTGGCTCTCCGGGGCCAAGCACAATAAATAGGAATAAATTGTAACAAGGATTGCAATGGATCGGTGTGGGCTTTGATGCCATAAGAGAACAGCCAGCAGATGCTTGCCCATCCAATTGCAAAGAGGTTACTTTTTTTAAAGCATCTCCTGGCATGATAGCATGAAATGTTCCTGCCTCCCCCGTGCTGCCCGTTCCGAGTCCACAGATGTCTGTTTCCAAAGCGGGAGGCATTCACGGCCCAGAAAAGGCTGGAAAACCACGTTCCTTTTGTTGAAAGATGGCACATGTGGTCTGTGTATCTCCAGACTCTGGAGTTTCCGAGCGTGACATCTTTCATCCTAATCATCACACTCACGGAGGGGAGAAACATGTGGCTTCCAGACTCCGTTTCCAGCCAAGAGCAAGCCTGCACTTCTTAATGATCCTTCCCCAGTTCAAACCTACGCCGGAGAACAACTCTGGTTTGATGTGGGCCTCCTGAGTGGCCAAAGGAATCCAAACAAACTCTCCGCTGGAAAATGTGGGCCAAAATCCTGTTGGTGCCTTAACACATGCCTAAGTTCCTCTGTGGAAGTATTTCAGCATATTTGTTCCAGGTGGAAATGGCCTTGTTTGGTTCAAGGTTCTGGAAACATGGTTATGCGTCATGTGCCATGCACACTGGGTTGTATGTACAAATACATTCAAATGGCATTCTATAATCTGGTGCAATTATGTGAGCATAGACTTATGTTCTGTCTCCTTTATGTAGGATCTTGGTTCATGCTCTTGGCTCTTGTAAACATAGGGCTGCCAGGTTTCAGGGCTGAAACAAGAATCATGCAGCTGGAAGGGGACACATTGAGTCTAACTCCCTGGTCAATGCAAAATTTCCAGTTATAACATGTATGCATTCTTGGTATCTATAGCAGAGTGCAGCATAACCACTGTAAATATGAAATTATGGTAAGAAATACTCAGTATGCTCTGGTAAGGTTTAAAAAGGCAAAAATTTAGTTTTATTGTTGTAGATAATACATCTTGCATTGAAAGAATGAACAGACAAAAGAAGGGCTGGGCTGTGGCTCAGCTGGTTAGTAGCCAGCTGCAATAAATCACTACTGACCAAGAGGTCATGAGATCAAAACCTGGATCGGATTGAGCTCCCAACCATTGAATAGCTTATCTCGCTATTGACCTAAGCAGCTCAAAAGACAGTTGCATCTGTCAAGTAGAAAATTTAGGTATCGCTTTATGTGGGGAGGCTAATTTAACTAATTTATGACACCATAAAAACTTCCAGCAGCTTGCGGAAAGGAATGAGGAAGTATTCAATCAAGGACTTGGTGTCATAAGTGGATGATGAAGTGGCAGGGCCCCCTGTGGCCAGAATAGAGCATACCCTCATGAAGCCGGAAGCTGGAAAATGTTAAATTGCCTCTGTATCTGTCTATATGTTGTATGTCTAATGGCATTGAATGTTTGCCTTTGGGGTGAGAAGGGCGTAATAGAAATACTGTAAATAAATAAAATAAATAAATACGGCTACATAACTTTGGTAGGAGCAAACCTAATGTTGACTCTCATGGCTGTGTGAGGCATTTTGAAGTAGGGAAGCCTCATGGTGCTTCCTTCTCAAATGAAAGAGTGATAAAGTATACTTAGGACTTTTGGGAAGAAGGGAGCAGTGATTTCTACATAGAGGCAGAATCAGAAACACCTTGAGTTACATAGATTTAAGAAACAGAAGTGAAAAACAAGACAGCAGGCATGCACCAAGGGTTCCCTCTGTCTGCAATTGTTCTTCATTTCCAACATAGTATCCTTAGCATGTAGCTCTTCATATATTTTAAGTCATTTCAAAGAAGGACACCCCACCAGGCAATGGGCTTCATTGCCAAACCTCTCTGATGGTCAAGATGTCCCTTCCAATGTCCAATCAAAATCTACCCTTCAGATTTCAAAGGAGAGATCTGCCCTCTCCTCTCTGTGGCAGATCCTTGAGTATTGAAAGACTGCAATCATGTCCCTCCTCCATTAGTTTTCATTTCCTTCAGCTGAATATGCCCAACTCAGAGTTACAGTCACAATGGAGAGCCTGGAAATGAGGGTATGAATCTCAACCCATTCATGGAAACCCATGGGGTGATCTTGGACAAGTCTCTCTTATTCAGAGAAGGGCAAAGGCAAACCCCATCTGAATGAATCTTGCCAAGACAACTCTATTTATTTATTTATTTCAAATATTTCTATCCCGCCTTTCTCACCCGGAGGGACTCAGGGCGGCGTACAATTGGCAACAATTCGATGCCGATACATCATTAAAAACAACAACATCTATATATATAAAAGGATAAAGTTGCGGGCGCAGTGACTATAACAACAAAACTAAACATCCCAGAAATACGAAACTTGGCAACACACTGCAAAAGCCTTGCCTCCCGGTTACAACAACACAACCACACCACAAAACCACAATCCAGACCCACAACACTCACAACAACACATTATGACTATAACAACACAAATAAACGCCCTAGAAATACAAAACTAGGCAACACAACACAAAAGCCTTGCCTCCCACTTGTAACAACACAACCACACCACAAAACCACAATCCGGACCCACAAAACTCACAACAATGCATCGTGACTATAACAACACAACTAAACACCCCAGAAATACGAAACTTGGCGACACAACGCAAAAGCCTTCCCTCCCAGTTGTAACAACACAACCACACGACAAAACCACAATCCGGACCCATAAAACTCACAACAATGCATCGTGACTATAACAACACAACTAAATGCCCCAGAAATATGAAACTTGCCACACAACTAAATGTCCCAGAAATACAAAACTTGACAATACAATGCAAAAGCCTTGCCTCCTGGTTGTAACAACACAACCACACCACAAAACCACAATCCGGATGCACAAAACTCACAACAAAGCATCGTGACTATAACAACACAACTAAACGCCCCAGAAATACGAAACTTGGCACACAACTAAATGCCCCAGAAATACAAAGCTTGGCAACACAACGAAAAAGCCTTTCCTCCCGGTTGTAACAACACAACAACACCACAAAACCACAATCCGGATGCACAAAACTCACAAGAACGCATCGTGACTATAACAACAGAACTAAATGCCCCAGAAATACAAAATTTGACAACACAACGCAAAAGCCTTGCCTCCCGGTTATAAGAACACAACTACACCACAAAACCACAGTCTGGACCCAGAAAACTCACAACAATGCATCGTGACTATAACAACACAACTAAACACCCCAGAAATATGAAACTTGGCAACACAACACAAAAGCCTTCCTTCCCGGTTGTAACAACACAACCATACCACAAAACCACAATCTGGACCCAAAAAACTCACAACAACGCATTGTGACTATAACAACACAACTAAACCGGATGGCCATCTGTCTGAGAGGTTTGGGTGGGTTCTTCCTCCATGACAAAAAGAAAGAAAGGTGTTGGACTGGATGCAAACTACAAATTCCAGCACCCCATGGCATGGAGTCCATGCATTTCAATTAGAGGCCTCTTCCATCTCCCTTTCCCCACCATCCAACCCATTGATCCAGTTCCATGGCTCCGCAGGCAGGAAAGGCTGGGACGGATAGAACGAAGGAAGGAGGGAGGGAAGGGAAGCGAAGGAACGCCAAGTACAAGAGCCCTCCCTCTCTGCCCGGAAGGCCAAGAGCAAAAGGGAGAGAAAGACCATTGATCCGGTTATATTTACCCTCCTTTCTGACCAGTGTGTTCTTATCAGCAAGCTCAGGATCGGAGCAGAGAAAGGGAACAGCATAGGAATAAAGGAAACAAGGAGAGCACCCACTCTATCTGTCCATCCATTCATCTGTCCATCCACTCACCCACTAATAATAAACACCTACACCGGCAAGAATCAGCCATGCACTGAGTCTACAAGGCCATTCAGTGCTCATCCACCTCCCCAATCCCTACATTCACACTTGGCCTCCAAAAAAATAATTACAATAATAACAATGACAACAACAACAACAACAAGAATCTACACCATCATAGGCAAGAAGCAGCCAGGCACTGAGGCTGAGAGGCCAGTCAGTGCTACACTGGGCCTCCAAAAAACAATACAGTAGCATCTAACTTATCCAGCCTTCATGACCACTACAACAACAACAATAATAATAAACACCTACACAGGCAAAAAAAGAAAAAAGACTATTGTACCACAATAAGATGTAAACCGCACTCAGCAGAATCAGACGTCACGATTAACAACAAACCAAAGACAACAGGGATCTCAAGCAATTATCAATCAACACAAAAATTGAAGAAGGTAACAGACTTCAAATACTACTACTAATGTGAGTATAAAGAAGGGTGGAGGTCACAGCATAAATACAACCTAATGTAGACTGACCAGCACCACCAGACTAAGCCACAGCAACGTGTGGCCGGGCACAGCTAGTTTAAAAATATATTACATATTCTCCATTCTCTGCATGAGAATGGAGAATAAGTCAGAAAAAAGTTGAAGACACACAACAATACTAGTTGAAAAAAACTTACCACTTTATCACATAACTTAAATTCCACTGAGTTCTACACTTAAAATCTGGTATTCCACTAGGTTCACCATATTCGTTTTGGTTAAAGTGCACTTCTTTAGTCTTTTGAACGTGGAGGGCAGCATTTTCCCCAACGTATCAGGAAGAGGTGAAGAAATGGATTTTTCTCAAAACTCTGGATGTTTTGCCAAATTTCTACTGAAGTAGCCCTCGTTACTCTTAGGTGAGGATCACCCAATTTGCGGGAGGAGAAATTGGGGGAGGAGTCAAAATAAACTTTTTTGGGAAATTTCCTTTTGCTCTCCAAGCAGATAGGTTTGGTTGGATGCTACCTCATAACGCCTCTACTTTGCAAAAAAAAAAAAAAATTAGCCTTTTAGGAACCCCAGTGGCGAAGTGTGTTAAAGCGCTGAGCTTCTGAACTTGCAGACCGAAAGGTTGCAGGTTCAAATCCCGAGAGTGGAGTGAGCGCCCGCTGTTAGCTCCAGCTTCTGCCAACCTAGCAGTTCGAAAACATGCCAATGTGAGTAGATCAATAGGTACCACTCTGGCAGGAAGGTAACGGCACTCCATGCAATCATGCTGACCACATGACCTTGGAGGTGTCTACGGACAACGCCGGCTCTTCGGCTTAGAAATGGAGATGAGCACCAACCCCCAGAGTCAGACATGACTGGACTTAACGTCAGGGGAAAACCTTTACCTTTACCTATTTCTTCCTTCCATGATTTGTCTGTGTCCTGCATTGGGAGCTCCAGTGTTCCAAATGAGTTTCCCTTCCATCCCTTTTCTCTCCCTCCCTCCCTGCTGTTGGGAATTGTGGGAGTTGCAGTCCAAAACACCATCAGAGCCTCTGCTGTTGCCATTCCAATTGGGTTTCCCTCCCATCCCTTTTTTCTCTCTCTCTCTCCCTGCTGTTGGGAATTGTGAGAGTTGAAGTACCAAAAAGCACTGAGAGGGATGGTGGGCAGTGTGCAGTGTGGAAACCTCTTCACTGAAAAATATGCAACACAACTGAGTGCACTAAACAATGTGATTAAAAGATAGGGAAAAAACTCCTTTTTATTACGAAATGGAGTTACTGTATATACTCGAGTATAAGCCAACCCAAATATAAGCTGAGGCACCTAATTTACCACAAAAAAATGGGAAAACATTGACTCCAGTATAAGCCGAGGGTGGGATATTTCAGAAATAAAATTAGATACCAATAAAATTACATTAATTGAGGCATCAGTAGGTTAAATGTTTGTGAATATTTACATAAAGCTCAGATTTAAGATAAGACTGTCCAACTCTGATCAAATCATTATTCTCATCTTCTTCAATGTAAATGTGCTTATGTATTCTTTTAATAATAATAGAGTAAAATAATACATGTAATAATAATAATAATAAATACAGGAAAATTATACAAGTAATAATAGCATAAAATAATAAATGCAATAATAATAACAACAACAGAGTGAAATAATAAATTTATTATTAATTATAATAATAAAAATAGAGTAAAATAAATGTAACAGTAGCAACAATAGAGAAAAAAATAAATGTACCATATATTCTCAAGTATAAGCTGACCCAAATATAAGCCAACCAGGACCCTCACCTGAGTATAAGCCGAGGGGGGCTTTTTTGGTCTTTAAAAAAGGGCTGAAAAACTAGGCTTATATTCGAGTATATACAGTATATTGAACTCTCTTCTTCTGAGCACTTCTGAACATGTCCCAGCATAATCTGAAGAAATCCTTAGCACTATTACACTTAGTCCAATTTGCTGGTATTCGTCTTTCCTTTGCTTGAACTCTGTCGGATCTGGGTTCTGGGAACAAATACTGCATTTTTTGGTGGTTGCCATCTTAGAAAGCCATTTCATTTCAAGAAACACTGGGCTGGTTTAAAGTGACCTAGAGACTGGGAATGAAAAGACATTAGTAATCCTGGATTACTAAGGATACTTCAAAATGTGGGGGAAACAAAAACACCTTGGAGATGCCCTCTAACTCTAGGAGTATGATTGTTCTGAAGGGACCATAAGCCAGAAAATAGTAAACTTTGCCTACTAAACTTTGCCTCTGCATATGCCCCTCCCTTCCTGTGAGCTGGTGCCTTTCTCCAGAAAGTTCCAAGACCAAAAGTTAGCTTGAAATCAACAAGTGAAATCAAGAACAGGTATCACTTATGCCAAGTGGGTGTGGAAGGTGAGGAAGACCCTCAGCCATTGGTCAATTTTAGATAAGCAAAAGGTATAAATTCTTTGTTTGCTGCGACATGCCTTTGCGGCAGCTATTTACAAGTACAAACCTTTTGCGGTGTACGGCTGTCCCGCCTTCTCACAGCTGTGGTGAAAATAAACTTTGCTTTTTGCATCTCTCACGAGACTGAGTTTTTCTGCCTGATTTCCCTCCTGAGCCAGGGCCCTTTGAAGGTAATTGTCTTACAGTTCAACTATCCATCCAACTTCCCAGCCCCACCAAAGATTCATTTCTAAAACATCCTGGGGATCACAACAGATCCCATAATGGTAGACTCCAGTGTAGTCTGACACAATCCTGAATATTGACCCACACCACAAACAGAACTTCATTTCTGCTACTTTGTACAATGGCCCAGAAAGTGGCATGAGCCTACGTATGGATAAGTAGATCAGCACAAAAGCAAAGAAGGATTTTCATCCGTAACATTAAATCTAAAAAATCACTGGCTCAACAAAGATGTTTTCCCACATTGACAAATGTGGGGTGTTGACCCTCCTCAACTTGCAAGACCAAGAAAAGCTGGACATGGTGGGTGTTTGTGCCCTTCCAGCTGTGCTTTCTCCCGAACATGTGGACGTGAAAGGAACGAGGCCTTCCTCATGTTTGGAACTGTGAAGACAAAAGATCAACAACCTGAACTGAGGCCTGATCATATCAGGCCAGTCACAGTTACTCAACTTCTTACTTTTGAACATCTGAATTGGCGTCAGATTCTACACCCTTTATAAATACCACTCTTGCTCAGCTCTGTCTTCCAAGGAGTTGGGCCCTTCCCAAACTTGTGTGTATTTTGATAGATCTGAGCAATCTAGCAGCTCAGGGGTTGCAAGGTTAATTTAGAGCAATGTGCTTTGATCTAGGGAGCCCCAAGTTGTTCGCTAAGAGGCGTTTCTGAGACTACAGGTGGGACGCAGGCAAGCTGTGGCTGGATCCCATACAGTGACGTTGGCAATGTCTCACAATGGGATTCCATCTAGGATGAGATAAGTAATGGATGAGATCCTGCATCAGACACCATCAGGGCTATGTTCTGTCACCTGATCTCACCCCAACACCCCCCAAACTTCACTGGGGAATCACAGGATCATAGAACTGAAAGAGACTACAGGGCCATCCACTAGACAGGAAGACACAGTCGGGGCCGACCCTAGGCAATTTTCAAGTGTAAGCAAACTGTATTTTGCCCCCTCCCAAATTTATTTATTTATTTACTACAAATGCAGTGAGAGTAGAAGAAGAGAGCTATGGAGATTTCCCCAGAGTGCCGGGCCTTTACCGGAGGGAGGAGTTTTCTTTCTCCAACAAAGGCCCGGTCTAGGGAAATGCAGGTGTGCTGCTGCTTAGCAATGCACCCCGCTTTTCCCCAAAGTGCTGAGCCTTTACCGGAGAGTGGAGTTTTCTTCCTCCAACAAAGGTCCAGTCTAGGGAAATGTGGGGCGCATTGCTGTTTAGCAATGCACCCCACGTTTCTGCTTAGCAACATGCTCCATGTTTTCCCAAAATGCCGAGCCTTTACCGGAGGGAAGAGTTTTCTCCTTCCGGCAAAGGCCTAGCTTAAGGAAACCTCGGGTGCGTTGCTGTTTCCTAGAACTTTTGTTTGCCTGCCTCTCTCTCTCTCCCTCTGGGCTCTGAACCGGGTGCCTCAATAGCGCCCCCAGAGGATTGGCGCCTTCCGCATTTGCATACTTTGCTTACCAGTTCAGCCGCCCCTGAACAGTCAAAGCACTCTTGACAGATGCTTAAAAACCTCCAGAGAAGGAGACTCCACACTCCTAGGCAGCAAATACATCTGCTCTTACCATCACAAGGTTCTTTGTAATGTTTAGACGAATCTCTTTTAAACCCATTGATCTATATGTCCTAGTTTCCAGAGTTGCCCACTCTTAATGTGACAATCTTTCAAATATCAAACATGGTTATTATGACCCCTCTCAGCCTTCTCTATGTTAAACATACCTAGCTCTTTATGCCACTGCTCATAGGGACTGATTGTTTCCAGACCTTTGCTCATTTTAGTGGCCCTTTTCTGGACACAATGCAGTTTGTCCAGCTCCTTCTTGAATTGTGTTCTCCAGAACTGGAAACAGGATTATTCCAGGTGAGGCCTGATCAAAGCAGATTAGAAGATGGGTTGCTGTGAGTCTTTTGGGATGTATGGACAAGTTCCAGAAGCTTTCTCTCCTGATGTTTTGCCCACATCTATGGCGAAACATCAGGAGATAATGCTTCTGGAACATGGCCATACAACCCAAAAGACTCACAGCAACCCAGTTATTCTGGCCATGAAAGCCTTCGACAATACACGGAATAGAAGTTGTAGTATCATTCCCTTGCTTTGAGCACCTCTTGTAATTGCAGAAGTCAATGTGACTTGTATTCATCTTTTGTTGTCAGTATATATTGAGTATTAAAAGTGTTTTCCTTTCTTAAATGTATAGATTTTTGGCGCACACCCGCCTTCTCAGTCTTATCTTTCTTCTACTCCCTGTTCCTACTCTAATTGTTTTATTTCCCAGTCTTTTAATTAGTTAGTTGGGGTGTAGGTTCCCCTTACATATGTAAATGCAAAATTATTAGTAAACTTTTAAGTTCTCAACCTACAACTGCCTACTTTACTTTGTTTTTGGAGTCAGCAAGGAAACTCAGGAAAGCAGGACTGAGAAACTAAGGCACACTTTAGCCTGCTAAAAGAAGGCTAAATTCCTAACACTTTTAGTTTTCATAGGTAAAGGTTAAGGTTTCCCCTGATGTTAAGTCCAGTTGTGTCCGGCTCTGGGGGTTGGTGCTCATCTCCATTTCTAAGCCGAAGAGCCGGCGTTGTCTGTAGACACCTCCAAGGTCATGTGGCCATGGGCATGATTGCATGGAATGCCATTATCTTCCAGCCAGAGTGGTACCTATTCATCTACTCACATTTGCATGTTTCCAAACTGCTAGGTTGGCAGAAGCTGGAGCTAACAGCAGACACTCACTCCGATCCTTGAATTTGAACCTGCAACCTTTCGGTCTGCAAGTTCAGCAGCTCAGCGCTTTAATACACTGAGCCACCGGAACTACTTTGACCAGGGACCTCTCTCCAACATTAGTACCGAAAGGGTTACCAATCAGTTTTTGGTCAACTTTAGATTTGGTTTGGTTATTTGGGGTGCTGATTGAGAAAATGGCATTGGACAGACTGCATCAGCTCTAGTTTCTGATACAGAACATATGCCATCCAGTAGTTGCCATCTGCTCACCCACAGAAAACCATATTTAAGTTTAGAGCTGTTGTGGTCTATCCAATGCAATTTTCTGAATTGCAGTGGATACTCAGCCTCTCCCTTCCTGACATCCCCATTACCTTGGCACTATAAGAGACACTTGTCGCAAGACAAGTTGCTCTCGTTGCAATGGTGTAGTAATGGTGAGGCTGTGGACCATTAGTTCTTGGTGACCACTGGTGGTATACAGACCACAGGTTGGGAACCACTGGGGTAGATAGACCATAGTCTCCTAATACTGGAGTTTTGTTCTTGTCACCAAATTGTGACATTGCACAAGCAATGCACATTTCTCCTTGATGGGCATCAGTGCATGGCAGGAAATATGTATCCAACAATTTGCATGCACAATGGTCCCCAATTTAGGATGTTCATCCAATTGCACTGGCAATAGGCAGAAATGCCCAAATGCATCTATTGGGGAACGTCGTACGTGCCTAAAACACCATCAAAATGCCAACTATTCTTAGTTGTATTTCTACCATACCTTTCCTCCAATGAGTTCAACGTGCCATATATAGCTCTTTTCTTCCTTACTTTGTTTATGAGTTCTAACAGAGATAGAGGAAAGGAGATTCCACCTGAACATCAGGAAGAACTTCCTCACTGTGAGGGCTGTTCGGCAGTGGAACTCTCTCCCCCGGGCTGTGGTGGAGGCTCCTTCTTTGGAGGCTTTTAAGCAGAGGCTGGATGGCCATCTGTCGGGGGTGCTTTGAATGCGATTTCCTGCTTCTTAGCGGGGGGTTGGACTAGATGGCCCTTGAGGTCTCTTCCAACTCTACTATTCTATGATTCTATGATTCTATGATTCTAGAGGATTGGAACCAGCTCCAAATAGCCCAGTTTCATGAAACACGAACTTGCCCAACAATTTAACCGTTTATCCACTTTGATTTAGATCTCGATTGGAAAGACATAGGTGATCCATATCACATTGAAAATGCATATTTATGAAAATCCAATTTTTGTATTTTTTTAATCTTTTCATCTAAATGGAAGTCAATTAAAAAACACACACAGCCTTTTGCCAAAAGGAACATTTCCTTTCAAGTAGGAACTTCTTTAAGCCCTGGAATGAATGGTCAGCAGAATAAACACATGTCTGTGTGCATATGAGAGTTGAATGAAAAGTAATGCCTCCACCTTCATAACTCCTCAACAGATGGCAGTCCTGGTATGTGGCAGGCCCTGGCTTGTTCAGCAGACTCTCCTCTACAGTTCCATTTGGGGGGAAGCCTTAGCATTGAACGGTTGTGTTGTTAAAGTGCAAAGTATGGAACCCTGCGCAGATGGTCGGTCAATTCGACTTAGCAACATGCAGTCACTGAATTCTTGACAGCAGAAGGTGTCACCCCAAAGGAGATTCCTCAGAGAATGCAACCTGTTTATGGTGATTGTGTTAATGTGAGTACTGTGCGTCATTGGGCAAGTAAGTTTAAAGATGTTGAGGTGGGAACATCTGACCTGCATGACAAACAAAGAGTTGGACGTCCTGTGACAGCAACCACTGAGTTTCGTAAGCAAAAGGTTGACAGATTGATTCAGGACAATCGTCATATCACTCAAGCATCATCGGCATTTCACAAGAATGTGTGGGTCACACTATTGCTTTGCTTGGCTACCGTATTGGAAGATCTGTGCACAATGGGTCCTGTGTGACGTCGGTTGCAGAAACAGAGTGTCGACTTCTGTGATGGCTTCAAAAAACTTGTTCATCGTTGGCAGAAGTGTATCCAATTGTCTGGTGATTATGTGGAAAAGTGAATAGTGGTAGTTAAAGATCACATTCTAAGGATTATTTCTGTGTTTGATTTATTAAAATATTCCCATCCAAACCGAAGTAACGAAGGTGGAGGCATTACTTTTCATTCAACCCTCGTACATGCTAAGTAAGCATCATGTCAAGGGAGAGTGTTGTCATGACCAAAGCAAGTTCAGAAGATGGTCACAAAGCCCCAGGGCAGAAGAAAGCACTCTTGACTCAATCTGGCATTTTCTTCCCATTTCCAACCCACCGCAGGCAGCCTAATGCTTTCCGCAGGCCCATGCTCCAGGGATCCGCAGGAACATCTGGGATTCCTCTAAAGCAGCCCCTGCCTTTGGGAAGGTGGGCGAACTCATGTGCTGCGCTAAGCCAAAAACACAATATCCAGGGGTGTCAGGTTCGCCCTGCTCTCCTCGCAAAGATGGCAACACCTGCAGCTACAGATGAGTTGCTTTTTTGGCAGCTGCCTGCTCCAGATGCCAGATTCCTTCTCCGCCGCCGTGTTATGGAATTTCTTTCTTTTCCAAAAGGAACATCTGGGACTCTGGAGTGGAGATGCCTCCTGGCACCTGTGGCCATGGCCATCTATGGCGGTGGTCTCACAGCCATCGTTGTCATTTGATATGGAGGAGTCCTGGCAAAGGTGCAAATGAGGAACCCGAGGTGCCTACGGAGAGGAAGCTTTTTGCAGGATGCACGGAATGTTCCTTCCAACCGACCCCGACCTTTTCGGAGCGAGTTATTGTTTCCACAAGAACCGTTTGGTTGGATTTATCTTACAGGTTTATTTATTCCCTTCCTTTACTTATTTTATTTAAAAATAAAAACGGTCCTTCCATTTCAAAAACAAAACCCATGTGGGGATTGCAATATGTTGCCACTTGGTGCCAGGCCAAAAGAATCATGAGCAAGAAGTCAAAGCAAGGATAGCAAAGCAAACGTCAAGGACTTTGCAACATGATTGCTTCTAAGGCCCCGATCTACTGCAATATGTGGTCAGTATAGGCCAGGCATGGGCAAACTTGGGCCCTCATTCCAGGTGTTTTGGACTTCAACTCCCACCATTCCTCACAGCCTCAGGCCCCTTCCTTTTCCCCCTCACCCGCTTAAGCTTACACACATACAGATTTTCACTTTTATTATGTGTATAAAAAAGGTAAAGTTTTCCCCTGATGTTAAATCCAGTCATGTCTGACTCTGGGGGTTGGTGCTCATCTCCATTTCTAAGCCGAAGAGCTGGCGTTGTCCATAGACACCTCCAAGATGTGGCTGGCATGACTGCATGGAGTGCCGTTACCTTCCCACCAGATCTACTCACATTGGCATGCTTTCGAACTGCTAGGTTGGCAGAAGCTGGAGCTAACAGCGGGCGCTCACCCCGCTCCCGGGATTTGAACCTGGGACTTTCAGTCTGCAAGTTCAGCAGCTCGGTGCTTTAACACACTTCGCCACCGGGGTGAAGTATAGAAGATGAAAATTTCCTATTTTTTGTTAGAATACAAATACATAAACCAATAACCCACTGCCACCTGCCAAGATGACTATATCGAAAGGAGTAGCAAGGATTGTGTCAAGCACACAGATAGCCTTGGTGGATCACATTGAAATGGAGCACCTCTGGGCCAAGAATATCATACCGCAGGCCTGCACAACTTGGCAATAGTAAGGGGCCAAAATTAATATAGGCTAATCAATCCTCTTTGGGTTGCAGATAGATCCAATACCCAGTATCGTGACTGGACCCTCTTTGCCACAGGTTAGTTTGGCAACATTGGTGCAGAGAATGGAAACTTGCAGAAGTAAAAGACTTGGAATGGAGATGGCAGGTTCTGATTGCTACTTGCTGTAGTGCTGCATGTGACTTCCTTCTCTAAGACTCAAATTCATAGCCTTTGAGGGCTGTACCAAATCCTTGTGCGGGCCGCATATGGCCCCCAGGCCACAAGTTGTGCAAGTTTGCCATCCAGTTGTTGAAGTGGGAATGATTGTACATAGGTTTGTTTAAATGTAATTGAGTTATAGTGATGCAATGTGAGCTGGGGATTGCATCATGCACTGTCTGCTGTCCACTATGCAAGTGTGTAAAGAGTTAACTGAGTGTTGCATCATACAGCAGAGGTGTTGATATATAGCCTTCTGCTTCCTGTATTCTCTCTCTGGTTATCTGCTCTCTGCACTCTTGTCTGTATGTGTATCGTCTTGTGAGAGTTTTCCGTTCACCAGTAAACCTTTTTATAGATAGCTGAAGTCTCAAGCCTTGTTACTGGTGCCAGTGCTTCTACGTGGGTCTTCTGCTGCGTGTGTGTTTGTCCAAACCACGCTCTGACACCAGTCACATCAGAGGCCCTAGTAAACACCTAGAGACGACATATTCCATCTGATGTAGATACAAAACTGTAGACAGGACCTGTGGGTACAAGGTTCATACTCTACACAGGCTGTGGAAATGGATGCAAGTATGGCCAGGCCAGCGAGACATATCCCTGGTGTAGTTCTGCCACATGTTTTTGCATCCCAGATACTGGGAAGACATAGAGTGCTTTTTTGTCAAATGTGCCAAAAAATAGCTCACACACGTTTTGAAAGCCATCCGAAAAGAAACGCAAGAGAAGTAGGAAAAGCCAAGAGCTCCCTCTGCTGCATGCATGTTATTCAGACAGTCCCACTGTTTCTTATCTACAGTGTAGAATGACACTTTGTACTAGGCTTGTGTGCAGATCCATTTTAGCAGTTTTCCTTCAACCAATCTGGCTTCTTCGTCTTGGCTGGATGGCCATAACAGCAAGGACCCAGCCTTCACGGTTTCCCATCCATAACAGGACCACGTGGCAGCCGATCACGGCTCCTCCTCTTTTCAGGAGCACGTAGCAACCAAAGAGGCTGCTACCACATACTCCTCCTCACATGGGGTTTCCTTGTGAGCCCTAACTGTTGAGACAATTTGAGTAGAAGAACGCCATGACATGTCTTATGCAAGCTATGCCTATTTAATAGGGTGACTGCCTCCATTGCTCTCAGTTGCATCCTTGTGCTTCAATCCGATTGCCTTGCCTTGCCGCCGCTGAGCTTGATTTTTTGGCTTGGCTAGGCTTGGTCTGGCCCCTCTCTGGAACCTTTTTGATTTTCTTTCAATTTCTTGAATCTTTTTATTTAGTGGGACTGGCTGGGAGTTGGGAATGTGCGGGATGGGTGGGTGGGGTGCACTCACAACACGTTTGAGGGCTTGGGAGAAAGAAAGAGCATCTCTTTGTCTTTGTTCTTGTGGTGTGCTTTTCTTAATTTCTTTAGAAATATTTGGGTGGCTCAGAGAGCTTTGAGTCCCCTTTAGCTTTTTTTTCCCTCCCCTTCTCTACAGAAAATACTTCTAAAATATTATTATTATTATTATTATTATTATTATTATTATTATTATTATTATTATTATTATGACACAGCAAACAAGATAGAAATGCTAGATTTCATATCACAAAATCACAAGTCGAACACTTCCCAAGTGTCTAGGACTGTGTGATGTATTTTTGGATGATGCACGCAGATCCTAGCAGGGTGGCCTTTTGCAGTTGGCAGATCGTGATTTTGTCAATGTCTATTGTTTCCAAATGCCGGCTGAGATCTTTTGGCATGGCACCCAGTGTGCCCATCACCACCGGGACCACCTGCACTCGTTTCTGCCAGAGTCTTTGAAGTTCAATCTTGACGTCCTGATAGCGGCTGAGTTTTTCTTGTTGTTTTTCGTCAATGCGACTGTCACCTGGGATGGCAACATCAATTATCCAAACCTTGTTCTTTTCCACAACTGTGATGTCTGGTGTGTTGTGTTCCAGAACTTTGTCAGTCTGGATTCGGAAGTCCCACAGTATCTTTGCGTGTTCATTTTCCACGATCTTTGCAGGTTTGTGATCCCACCAATTCTTTGCTGCTGAGAGGTGGTACTTGAGGCATAAGTTCCAATGGATCATTTGGGCCACACAGTTGTGCCTCTGTTTGTAGTCTGTCTGTGCAATTTTCTTACAGCAGCTGAGGATATGATCAATGGTTTCGTCAGCTTCCTTGCACAGTCTGCATTTTGGGTCATCAGCTGATTTTTCGATCTTGGCCTTAATTGCATTTGTTCTGATGGTTTGCTCCTGGGCTGCAAGGATCAGGCCTTCTGTCTCCTTCTTCAGGGTCCCATTCGTGAGCCAGAGCCAGGTCTTCTCCTTATCAGCTTTTCCTTCAATTTTGTCAATTGAAATTCTTTGCATGTTCATTTTCCAATACTTTTGCAGGTTTGTGATCCCACCAGTTCTTTGCTGCTGGGAGGTGGTACTTGAGGCATAAGTTCCAATGAATCATTTGGGCCACATAGTTGTGCCTCTGTTTGTAGTCTGTCTGTGCAATTTTCTTACAGCAGCTGAGGATATGATCAATGGTTTCGTCAGTTTCCTTGCACAGTCTGCATTTTGGGACATCAGCTAATTTTTCGATCTTGGCCTTAATTGCATTTGTTCTGATGGCTTGCTCCTGGGCTGCAAGGATCATGCTTCTGTCTCCTTCTTCAGGGTCCCATTCGTGAGCCATAGCCAGGTCTTCTCCTTATCAGCTATTATTATTATTATTATTATTATTATTATTATTATTATCATTATTATTATTACAAAAAAAGAAAACCCTACCTAGTTACCTATCACCTTCCTTTGTAAACTAGTTCTCTCTTTATATATCTCTCTGTCTTTTGGATTTTCTAGTAAAATAATAATAATAAGTACTGGCTGACTATTACCTCTTACCTGTAGTAAAGAACAACTACAAAACTTATTTGGACTTCAATCTGTGGAGAAAAGGACAAGAAAGGGAGTCTGGGTAACCCGCCCATTGCTGCCAGTGGGCCGGATCTGGCTGTATTTTTTGGCCACAGTCTGAAAACAGCCATTCGGCTGTGCACCTGTTTTCGAGAGGTGTGCAAAAATGGATATGGGAATCTACCAGTATCTGGCCAGCACGAATGGATCAAGGTTCAGCTGTGAGAAAGAGAGGCAGAAGCAGTCCCCTCAAGGTCAAAGAAATGTGTTCATGTTTTGTGGTCCTTAAATTAGAGAGAGCTCCATTGGAATTTTAGATCAAGCAACATCGCTATCCAAGTGAAGAACTCCTGTTTTGTTCCTAGTTCAGGCCTTAGTTCAAGACCCAAGATTCATGCTCATGTTTGGCTCCTTGTTTTATGGATTTATTTTGGGATTCATGTTCATGTTTTAATTCTTGTATCCTGGATTTACTCTCATATTGGATTTTGGGGATTCCTGTCCCTGAAACAGCTTTGAGCTGTTTGGATGATTGACTTTGTGACTTGCTTCGTTTATTAACTCTTGGATTCTTAGCCTTCCAATTGCTTCTGGTATTTTTCCCTTTTTACATAAATAAACTTTTTTACTATCACGTTTGGTTTTTTGGTGGGTGCTGTGAACAAGGTGAACTCCTCCTGAGATGCAACAGTTCTATCATAAAAACATGGAAGAAGTTAATTAAACTGCAAAATCTTTGTTTTTGAGGGAGGGACATCCTGAAGCACATTTTGCTCTAGTTTTTCAGTGAATATCTCATTGAATCTCAACCAATTAAACCTAATTTGTGGCAGCCACAAAAACGAAGTTTCTGGAGTAGAACTACTACTTTCAAATTAAGCACCTCACATTTAAACTGGAAATAACACTTTCAAACCAGGAATAGATTTTGTTCAAATTTTGTCACATAATGTTATTGGAGTTTGACTATTGACACTCCTGTAGTTGCCGTGGCTCAAGGCTATGGTGTCTTGGGAGTTGTGGTTTTACAACTGTGACAATAGTGTCACAATCATAACTAATTCATGATTGTGACTACAGAGCAGTTCACTCAACTTACTTATTTACAACTGCCCACAATTGCAGTCATGTCAAATACACAGTATTGTTTTAAGTATACAGTGAAGACCTCACACTCACTAAAGTTAAAAGAACAGCAAATGTTTAAAAGTCCATAAATTAAAAATACTTGAATATCTCTTTGGGAATCTCTAGGTCCTCTAGCACAGAGCTTCGTAATTTTTTCCAATCAGGACCCATTTTAGACAGAAATTATTTACATGATGCTGAGTATATAGATACATAAAATAGAAATAAAAATCAAAAGTGGATTGAAAACAAATCAGTGTTTGCAAGGCTTGCTGTATAGGTTGAGTTTCCTTTTTATGAAGTACTAGCTGTGCCCGGCCACGTGTTGCTGTGGTGTTGTCTGGTGGTGTTGGTGAGAAATTGTTGAGGTAGTGGTGGTATTGAATGTGTGTTGTATGGTTGTTTTTATGTTTAGTATGCATTTGGTTGTTTGTGTACTGTGAAAGTGGTGAGGGTAGAGGGGGTCTATGTGCGGAGCTTAGCCCTCTAACTGGCAGCAATTGGATAAAAGCAATTATTGCTCTCCCTCTAATTAGGACTTTATTTTTCTTTTCTTTTTGTTGTATCAACCTAGAGGTGTAGATGATGGGTTGTGTTGTCAAATTTCAAGGTTGGGGGGCCTGTAGTTTTGTTGTTTTGTCCGGTGCCCTGATTCCATCACTCTTTTATATATATAGACAGGCAGTCCCCAAGTTACAAACATCCAACTTACAAATAACTCATAGTAAAAGCGAGACAACAAGAAGTGAGAGAAATCTACCCTCAGAAGGAAATCAAGTTATTATCATGGGGGAAAGGTGTCTCCACTGAAGCTTTCTCACCAATCCTTGTTTCCGCAACGAGCCATTTTTTTTTCAAAATCCAATTCTCACAGGGATAGAAAGTGAAGTGGAATCTTCTAAACAAGGGCACAGACAGCAAAGGAAACACTTCAGGGTGTTAACCCTTCCCAATGCTTGTGTGTGTGTTCATAACTTGGAGACTGCCTGTACATGAGAAGCATATTTTGCAAGGTTCGTTGTAAACACTGCACAACAGATTGATATAAATGTCTAAAACAGCCAGTAGGTGACATTCAAATACTTTTTACTGTTGCCAAATTTTCAGGACCCCACCACTAAGCTAAGGTTTTCCTTCAATCTAATTGGGAAAGTCAAGCACATGGAAGCAACATGAGGCACAGAACTGTTGCTTTTCTCCAAAAGACAGAGGAAATCCCAACATTTAAACTGGGGACGTTAAACACTAACATCTGGAGAGCACGGGCAGGCTGTCCATTAAGACACGATCCACTTCAAAGAGCCTCGGATAACATGACAACATGTCCCAATGGGGACCTTGGCCTTCTGATCCGTGGGTTGGGAGACCCGTGATTTAAGAAGATCACGCAGCCTCCATCCATCCATGAGGCTGACATGGAGGCCTTTGGGGAGCATTAGCACAGCATTAACACTCAGAGTCAAATGCAAAGTGAAGGATGCGTCCCAGCAAACGTGTGAGGCCAAGGAGATGTCAGTGGGGGAAGTTACAATCCAAGTGGGGCCATGCATCAAATGCGGGGAGATATGCCATGGGAAAAGCTACACAGAGGCTGGGGAAGAGCAGGCATTGATTCCTTCTCCGGCCAGAATCTCCCAGTGATCATAATCTTTTTTCTTCTGTTATAAGAATATTGGTAAGTTAGGTGTCCAAAGAAAGTCAACCAAAATGATCAAAGATTTGGAAACCAAGCCCTTTGAGGAACAACTTAAGGAGCTGCATCTGTTTAGCTTGGGGAAAATGATGAGAGAAGGGGACATGAGAGTCAGGTTCAAATATTTGAAAGGACATCACATTGAGGAAGGAGAAAGCTTGTTCTTTCCTGCTTCTTGGCAGGGGGTTGGACTAGATGGTCCATGAGGTCTCTTCCAACTCTATGAAGGGACTAGGGCCCCTTCTACACTGCCATATAAAATCTGGATTATCTGCTTGGAACTGGATTATATGCCAGTGTAGACTCAGATTATCCAGTTCAAAGCAGATCATATGGATTATCTGCTTTGATAATCTGGATTATATAGCAGTGTAGAAGGGCCCTGGGACACAACGGAGGAATGGAGTCAAATTGAAGGAAAAGAGATTCCACCCACATGCCTTCAACAATAGCACTTTCAAATAATATAGAAACATTTTATATGTTCAATGTGTTGTCGAAGGCTTTCATGGCCGGGATCATAGGGTTGTTGTATGTCTTTCGGGCTGTGTGGCCATGTTCCAGAAGCATTCTCTCCTGACGTTTTGCCCACATCTATGGCAGGCATCCTCAGAGGTTGTATGTGACTAAGTATGTGCATGTATGTGACTAAGTTTCTGTGGGATCACTACTTGTGTAAGTGTGTGTTAAGAGAAAAACACCTGGTTAATTACAACTCATGGTTGAGTAATTGGAACAATCAGGGCTAACAGGCTTGAGCCACTCCCTGAATGGGGTATATCTGGGAAATGTTTGCAATGTCTTTTGGGGACTTACTGAATGCTTGCTGAGAGCCTACTATGAAGTTGCATGAATTTAATGCCAGAGACTTTATGTGAGTTTTGCTGCTGGAAGTTTTATTATGATTTTTGACTCTGCTACTTAAGAGTAAATTTTGATTTTCTCTTGCATTTTCATGGCTTGTTTTTCTTTTGCTCATTGTGGATACAACAAAGGACTGGATAAGTCTGGACAGGACTGCACGCAGTTTGTTTTTCTACAAACCCGTAACAGTGAGGCATGGAAAAACGAAGCAAGGAATGTTTATATATATCTGTGGGAAGTCCAGGGTGAGGAAGAACTCTTGTCAGTGGAGGCAGCGTAAATGTTCCAGTTAATCACCCTAATTTGCATTGAATGGCTACATCTACTGGCTACTTTCGGCCTGGGGGCCTTCTTTGTTAATTGCCCCTAGTTCCCATGTCTCAGAGTTTTGGTTCTCATTTACTGTTCTGATTTTTGAATTTTTTAATACTGGTAGCCAGATTTTGTTCATTTTCATGGTTTCCTTCTTTCTGTTGAAGTTGTCCACATGTTTGTGAATTTCAATGGCTTCTCTGTGTAATCTGACATGATAGTTGTTGGAGTGGTCCAGCATTCCTGTGTTCCAACCTGGTGATGAACTGATGAACCAACCTGGACACAGTATATTATTTGAGAACACAGAAATGCTGGACCACTCCAACAACTATCATGTCAGATTACACAGAGAAGACATTGAAATCCACAAGAAGCATGTGGACAACTTCAACAGAAAGGAGGAAACCATGAAAATGAACAAAATCTGGCTACCAGTATTAAAAAACTCAAAAATCAGAACAGTAAATAAGAAGCAACATTCTGGGACATGGGAACTAGGGGCAGTTAACAAAGAATGCCTTCAGGCAGAAAGTAGCCAGTAGATGAAGCCATTCAATGCAAATTAGGGTGATTAACTGGAACATTTACGCTGCCTCCACTGACAAGAGTTCTTCCCTCACCCTGGACTTCCCACAGATATATATATAAACATTTCTTGCTTAGTTTTTCCATACGTCACAACCTCTGAGGATGCCTGCCATAGATGTGGGCAAAACTTCAGGAGAGAATGCTTCTGGAACATGGCCACACAGCCCGAAAGACATACAACAACCCCATTTTATATGTTGATCGCTTCTCAACAAAACATGTTGACACATCAAGTATTTGAGCAAGGGATACCATTGCTGAAGGCAACTGTGGGCGTTTCCTGTCGCACCCGGCAATTGGGGTTCTAAACATGCAACCCCCTTTCTTAGGAAGCTTACCCCTCCGGTAAAGGAGAATATGCAAAAACAAAACTGTCTCTTTAACAAAGAAAAGCTTTATGTAAAAGTTTTTAAACTTAGCAGAGTCCTTGGATTCTTCAGCAGCTTTCACATGATGACTAGTAAACAGAACAAGTTCTTATCTTCTGAAAACAGTCTTGTTCTCCAGACGTTACAGCAACAATACACCTCTGGAAAATCCAACTTGAACAAAACAGCTCCAGCAACTCCAGCTCAGCATTCAGTGTTCACACAGCCACCAACCAACCTTCGACCTCAAACTCCAGTCTCCAACCTCGAGTAATATGATGTACTCAGTCTCTATTAGTAGTACTCCATCTCTAACAGGTGGCTTGATTGCTGCTGGCCATACAGTGTTTGGTCATGAGCCTTATAATCACTTACCCATTTTCACTTAAGACATGATATAAAACTCTGACACTTCCTTTATCAGTACCATTGCATGTCTACAGCAATGGCACTTTCAAATAATGTGGAAACATTTTAATATGGAAATCCTGTCTTGGAACATTGAGGATTTAACTCAGGGATGCCATCGCTGAAGGCAAGTGATAATATAAATGCCTTAAGCGATGGCACTTTCTAATATGGTATATGGGAACACTTTGTACATTGATGGTTTTTTAACAAAGTATCTTAGCACTTCAAGGATTCAACTCAGGGATGCCACTGTTGAAGGCAGGTGAGGGTGTAGCGGAACCTTTGTGCTACGGTCCTTGTTTGAGCGCAGTGGAGGAATTGGAGACGAACAACTGAAGGAATTCCAAGAAAGCAGCTTTATTTCGCTAATGGCCACTAGGGTTCCCCCTCGCACAAAGTAAGTGCTTTTCCAGGGAGAACCCCCAGTGGCGGGCTGAGTAAATATTTATACACACTACAGGGTTCGGGTTATGCCCGCCCACAAGCAAATTCATTGGCTTAGAGTTGTGACGCTGCCTGACTTGGACCCAATCAGTGCTGACCAGCGGGCCGGCCGCACTTTTTCTGTGCCGTGCTCACAATCATTCAAAGCGCCTGCGTACGCATGCGCTGTTTGTTTATCTTTAGCTTTCATTTCTTCAGAAACACATGATTTCCCAGAAGTCACATGTTTCTGTGAGTTTATGCACCCGGGTCGCTAGCTGTCGCCATCTCTGCCCATATATGGTATTTCCTGGGGTTCTTTAACCTCCCGCCTCACTCCCCCATTTTCTTTTTGCGAAGCGCATGTACAAAAGCTGAAGCAAAGCATTATGGTTCCATCCAATCCCGCTTGGCTTGGAGTATGGCTATCTTTTTTTCAGGTAAAGATTGTGTGACACACCTAGTACACATTTGCATCATTATTGGAGTGCAGCACATAACTATGAGAACAATGAACAATCCTAAAATCCCTACCAACAATATGTTCTTCAACCATTCTATTGAGGGTAACCAGCTAGTCACCCAGGAGAAGGGAGACCAACCTTCTATCTCCTGGACATTATTGTAAATTAACTTTTGTAATGACTCGATGTCATCTTCAATAGTACTATTCAAGTTATGAAATTTCACTACACAACGCCCTCTAACCATGGCGCATAAACCCCCCCTGGCCGCCAGTAGGTAGTCAAGGGCCAACTTATGCTGTAGGGCCATCTGGCTGATTTCTTCTACTTCAGACTGGATTTCCCGGAAAATTTTACCAGTGGCATTTATGGACTTTTCAAGGCGGCAAGTCAGGCCTAGAACACTTCTACGATTTGCTTGAGCTACAATCCCTGGGTAAGCACCCAGGGTCAACAAGCCTGTGATCAGGCCTCCTCCTACACGGGAGGCTTCTGAACCTGACAGGGCCTTGTTAATAATGACCTCATCCGAGCATTCTGGTCCTAGAGGGCCTGTTTGCACAATGTCCCGTTTCAGGCGCTGATGCCTTTTGTGTAAGACCTGAACTGGGAATGTCAAATAACCCACACCGACACACTGGTAGTTGCCGGGGTGATAATTTGTGGCCCATTTATCAAAGAAAAACCATAGATTTGGATCCCTAATTTGCCATAACGGACAGAGGCTTTTACCTAGGCTCAGTTGGGTTAATTGTTGCAGTATGTTCATATAAGATTTTAGGCCCTCAATAGAATCATTCACACTAAATGTAGGATAATCTGGATACATGCTAGCCCACTCGGTTGCGGTTAGATTTAATCGTGAGACATAAGATGTATTAAATCGTCCATGTAGATAGAACCGGTCTCGACAGTGGGAGTAATTGCCCAATCGGGAAAAGAACGCCTGCCTAGTTCCCCAGTGTTTCCACTCAGAATTCCATATTCCCGATCCTCCACAACAGAAGCACAAACCCCTGGTGGAGGTATGGTATCTAAACCGTCGAAACCGAGTTTTATTTATTTTTTTCGGTATGCTAGAAAACACGGTAGGTGGACCCTCCTGAGCCTTGGACAATCCCTCCAACACAATCTGTGGTTCATCAATTAAATCGGGAAGAAATGAAAAATCTCCTATGGTGAGGGGGTGTTCATATATTAATGCTACCTCTTTCCCGTGCTGCTCAAACATATAATTGGCATGTTCTTTTATCCAATTCCCATGTGCTCTTTTTCCAAAAGAGAGAATAAAACTCAGCACAAATAATATACCAAACACAGTGCGCTTTCCTCCCCTCCTCATAACTTGTCTCCCACTTTTTCCTCTCAAAATGTCTAGCCACCATCTCCCGGAGAGCGCCTTTGTTGGGCCATGCTGCGACATACTTGACCACCGACGCTCCGTTGCACCCGAAGGGATCAGCTTCATGGCCTTGTTGACCCCTTAGGGAGTTGCCGGATGATCCTGAGTCTCAGGTCCTCACCAGGAACTCGCTCCGTCCGCCACTCCTCAGGTGCTAGTTTTACACGGGTGTAATGTATCCACGGCTTAATCTCCTTCACCTTCACTGCAGTGGGGGTAGACAGGAGCACAACATAGGGTCCTCGCCACTTGGGTCCCAATGGCTCAATCTTCCAATCCTTGACCAGAACCTCGTCACCTGGTGAAAAACAATGTAGAGGTGTGGTAGGGAATGGTGGGTTCAATTCAGAAATGTATTTTTCTAACTGCTGCATTTGTCTGCCCAAAGCCTGAACCTGGGCCAATGTCTGTTTCTCTCCTATGAGGTGTTGCTCAGCTCCTGTCTCTAAGGCTCCCTTCAAGTTCAAAGGGGGTCGTCCATAGAGTCTTTCAAAAGGGGAGAGTCCTGTCCGTTTGTGTGGTGTACATCTGATTCCTAATAATGCCATGGGCAAAACCACCGTCCACGGCAATCCTGTCTCTTGGCAAAGTTTCCCAAGCTGAGCCTTTAATGTCCTATTCATTCTTTCCACTTTTCCAGAAGATTGGGGTCTATATGCACAATGTAACTTCCATTTTATGCCCAAAATTCTACATAATCCTTGCACAGCCTGTTGAATATATGCGGGGCCATTATCTGATCCAATTTCTAAGGGTATGCCAAATCTGGGAATAACATCTTTCATTAGAGCTGTTGAAACCTCTACAGCCTTCTCAGTCCTTGTAGGGTAAGCCTCCACCCATCCTGTGTATGTGTCCACGAACACCAGTAAATATTTGTATCCTTTGTATGGGGGCATTTCTGTAAAGTCAGTGACTAAAGCTTCAAAGGGTACCCCACCCACATGTTGGACTCCTGGTGGCTTGAGGGGTCCTTCTCTGGGGTTATTTTTTATACATGTCCAGCATCTTCGGGCTGCTGCTGCCGTTAGGCTATGTAATCCATCGATATACAACTGTCGTCCCAGCAGATTTGCCAATGCCATTTTTCCTAAATGTGTGTTTTGGTGCATGTGTTGGACTAAGTGCCATGCCAAGTCCTTAGGGACGTAGACACGGGCGTCTGGCATCACTATGAGTTCTCCTGACCACTGACCCTTCTCCTTTAAGGCCCATTCTTCTTCCTCTGGTGTATATGTAATGTTATGTTCAGTTAATTCTACCTGTAGGGCCATTACCTGATGTTCAATATAGGGCAGCCTAGCTGCCTCTTTGGCTGCCAGATCAGCCTGCCTATTTCCTTGCACTACGGGATCGTCTCCACGTTGGTGCCCTTTACAATGCATCACAGCCACCTGCCTTGGCTTCCAAACCGCCTCCAGGAGATCCACAATCTCTCCAGCATGTTTCACGCACTTTCCTCCAGACGTGAGGAGCCCGCGCTCCTTGTACAGTGCTCCGTGTGCGTGGAGGGTAGTGAAGGCATATTTTGAGTCTGTGTAAACGTTAACCCGCTTTCCGCTTGACAATTCCAACGCTCGGGTCAGGGCAATCAATTCGGCCTTCTGGGCAGAAGTTCCCGGGGGCAGTGACTCTGCTTCCAGCGTCTCTCCCCCCCCCCCGAACAACCGCATAACCTGAGTGTCTTTGATTATTTTCCATAAAGGAGCTTCCATCTGTGAACAGAGTGTCGTCCACCTTAGTTAGTGGCACATCCTTCAAATCCGGTCGACTGGAGAATACCTCATCCATCACCTGGGCACACTGATGGATCGTGGTGTCTCCTGGAGTCGGGAGCAAGGTGGCCGGATTCAGAGTGGAGCAAGTCTCCAGGGTCACCAGTGGGTTGTCACACAACAATCCCTCATATTTCATTAACCTCTCACTTGTGAGCCAGCGCGGTCCCTTAATGTCTAACAGTGCCTTAACGCTATGGGGCACCTTAACTGTCAGTGGCTGTCCTAGGGTCAATTTATTCGCTTCTTTGATTAAATCTACTGATGCTGCCACAGCCCTCAGGCAAGGTGGCAATCCATGAGCCACTGTGTCCAATTGCTTTGACAAGTAGGCAATCGGCCTTTGCCATGAACCTAGTGGTTGGGTCAATACTCCAACCGCTGTTCCTTCCCGCTCTGCAGCGAACAGAGTGAATGGTTTTTCCAAATCGGGCAGTCCTAATGCTGGAGATGACATCAATGCTTCTTTTAATGCCTTAAATGCCTGTTGACATTCTTCTGTCCACTCAAATGGATCTTCTCTTCCACATCTCGTAGCCTGGTACAGCGGCTTAGCCAACACGGCGTAGTTGGGGATCCACTGTCTGCAATATCCTGCTGATCCCAAAAATTCCCGCACCTGTCGCCGGGTACTGGGAGTGGGGATGGCACAAACAACTTCCTTTCTTTCAGCTCCTAACATCTTCTTTCCTTCGGTCAGATGGAACCCCAAATATTTCACTGTGGGACAGCACAACTGGGCCTTTTTCTTTGACACTTTGTAACCCTTTTCTTCCAATGTCTTGAGTAATCTCAAAGTATGCTCTCTAGTGCCCCCTAGTGTCCGGCAAGCGATAAGCAGATCATCTACGTACTGAAGCCAAATTCCTTCTTCTTTAGGTATTACAAAATCCTGTAAGTCTTTGGCCAGGGCTTGACCAAAAATGGTCGGGCTGTCCCGGAACCCCTGAGGAAGGCGTGTCCAAACATACTGGGTCCTTTGCCCTGACTGCTGAGATTCCCACTGGAAAGCAAAGATCGGTTGGGATACAGGGGCCAATCGAATGCAAAAGAATGCATCCTTTAAATCCAATACAGTAAACCATTTGGCAAATGCTGGTACTAGACTCATCATGATGTATGGATTTGGCACTACCGGGGTTAGGGGAACGGTGACTTGATTTACAGCCCGCAAATCTTGAACTGGGCGATATTCTCCTTGTCCTCCAGGTTTCTTGACTGGGAGCAGGGGCGTGTTCCACGGGGAACTGCATGGTATCAATATCCCATGCTGCAGAAGTCGCTCTAGATGCTTTCTGATCCCCTGCACCGCCTCTTGACTGACGGGATACTGTGGCTTACATATGGGTCCCATTCCTCTTTTCACTTCCACCACCACCGGTGGAACATATTTAGCTAATCCTGGAGGATTATCTTCTGCCCACACTAAAGGAGTCTCATGCCATGGCCATTGTATTTCTTCAGTAAAAATCCTAACTTGAAACAGTCTCCATTCCTCTTCCATGGGAAATGATAGTTCCATTTGTCCATTCTTCATGAACTGGAGTTGTGCTTGTAATTTTGATAAAATGTCCCTTCCCAATAAAGGGACTGGGCAGTCTGGGAGATATAACATCTTATGCTTGACCTGATGTCCGGCCAGATTGCAGGTGCGTTCCTTAAGGAAGGGGCACTTCTGGGTCTTCCCAGACACCCCTATTACTTTCGTAGTTTCCCGAGTTGGTGGACTAATTTTTGTATTTACTACTGATTTTTCGGCACCTGTGTCCACCAAAAAGTCCAATTGTTGGTCCCCGATTTCAAGTGTGACCATCGGCTCCCCGGGGTCCAACAAAACAAGAGCCTGGCTTCCTCATTCCTCTCCTCCATCCATATCTTCCCATTCTTCTTCCATCACAGCTGCTGCAGCTATCACCTCTCTTGCAGGAAAAGGTACGTAGTTCCCACGTCCTCTTCCCCTTCCTGGGTTTCTTCCTCTCTCAGGCCTTCCTCTTTCTCTCGGTCCTTCCTGACTTCCTTCTCTTCCTTCTGGGCATTCACCTTTCCAGTGTCCAAACTTCTTACATTTAGCACATTGGTCTCGACCTAACCTCCGAGGGGGCCCTCTTCTTCCTCCTTGTCCCCCTCTGGCATATCCTCCTCTTCCTCTCTGTCCACTTGCACTTTGTTCCATCATGGTAACTAATGCTTGGTATTCCTGCTTCTTCTTCCTGTCCTTCTTCTCTTCTTCTACCTGGTCCCTCGCCATATAAACTTGATCTGCGAGTGCCAACAATTCATTCATAGTCTTTCCTAGAAATCCTGGTTGCTTTTGAATCTTTCTCCGGATGTCAGGAGCCACTTGACTGATAAAAGACTGTTGAATCGCCCTCCTACCGTTTTCATCCTCCAAATTATACGGGCTATACTTTCTATATGCTGCCTCCAGCCTTTCCAAAAAGGCTGTTGGTGACTCAGATTTTTCCTGTACCACTCCCTGAATTTTTACAATGTTGACGGGTCGCGGCGGGCCCCTCTTTACCGCTTCTACCAATATACGCTGGAATCCTTTCAGTCTCTGCAAATGTCCTTCTTCTGCGGTGTCCCATTGGGGATCTATTTCCACAGGAAACCTCTATGCTCCCCACTCGGCTGCATCACCATCTTGTGGGGCCCCCACCTGGGCTATGGCTACCCCATTATTCAACACTGCTCTTCTCTCTTCTGATGTGAACAACATATTCAACAATTGTCTGCAATCTTGCCAGGTGGGATTATGGGTTGCCATAATCCCTTCCAATAGCCTAGCCATAGCTTGGGGTTCTTCACTATAAGGTGGAGTATTATTTTTCCAGTTCAAAATGTCACTACTACTGAAAGGCACTACCTGGTATACTTGAACTATCTCATTCCTGTTGTTTATCACAGGCACCATTCTCAAGGGCATCTGGAGGGCCGGTCCGGTCGGTGAATCACCAGGCCACACCGGAGCTCCATGTCTCCGAGTTTGTGCCGGAGAAGCATCACTGGGCATCCGTTGTGACCTCTTCTTTTCCTTTGTTTCCTCCTGATATTTTTCTAGGCTAGGGTAGTGTTTCTTGGCTGCTTCGGTTGACTCTGGAGAGTAGGGTGGGGGTCTCGTTCCTAGTGTAGGTGCACCGGGGGCTGTTCCCTGGGGTGGGGGGGGGGCGGTGGCAAGGGTGGCGGCAATAATTCCTGTTGTCTAGCCTGTACACTCAACTGTAAATCTGGGTAGTCCTCCTCATTGGATTGGAAAACTTCCTTCTTTTTCCCTTCCTTCTTCACCACCATACATTTGCCATTCCTGCACTGTCGAACCCAACCTGGATCTTCTCTAACTACCCGTTCCCAAGTAGCAATATAGACCCACTGGTTCGGATGATTCACAGCACAATATTCTTCCACTGTTCGGATCAGTTTCAGATCCCACGTTCCTTCTACTTGCCAACCTAACCCAAACTCTGGCCATTCTCCCTGACACAAATTCCTCAGTCTATAATCCCTCAGGTCCCTTGGATTCCCTGCTACGGCTCTGATAGCAAAAGAGCCAAAATTATCTAAGATGCATTGTAAGGGAGTGGAGCTCTTTGAATTTTTCCCTCCCATCCTGCCTAATAGAGGGGACTGTCCTGGCCTGGGCACCCGGCCACTCAACGGCATGCGTCAGGAAACACAAGACAGAGCCCCTTTCTACCTCCCTGGGAACTTTTTTGTGTCCCTCCCAGCGCTGGTGTTCCCTTAATGTCTCATGCAACCACTATACTTGCCAGATTTCTGTAGACGTCGGACCAACCTTCGCCCCTGGGCTTTTTCCCTGGATCCTCTTCCTCCTGGCTGGTTTCTATGGAACCTCGCTGGTGTTGCAGCTCCCACCGTCAGTCGGCGTTGGCATCAGAGGCAAGCACCGCAGCCGGTCTTGTAATATTCAGGGGCCCCTTCTCGTCTCACAGTAGTTGCCTCAGGCCCCCACCGCTGAGTTGAGGCCGTCCCGCCAACGGGATCCGTCTCCAATCTCCTGGCCCGTCTTATAGGAAATCACGTCGGGGTCACCAGAAAATGTAGCGGAACCTTTGTGCTACGGTCCTTGTTTGAGCGCAGTGGAGGAATTGGAGACGAACAACTGAAGGAATTCCAAGAAAGCAGCTTTATTTCGCTAATGGCCACTAGGGTTCCCCCTCGCACAAAGTAAGTGCTTTTCCAGGGAGAACCCCCAGTGGCGGGCTGAGTAAATATTTATACACACTACAGGGTTCGGGTTATGCCCGCCCACAAGCAAATTCATTGGCTTAGAGTTGTGACGCTGCCTGACTTGGACCCAATCAGTGCTGACCAGCGGGCCGGCTGCACTTTTTCTGTGCCGTGCTCACAATCATTCAAAGCGCCTGCGTACGCATGCGCTGTTTGTTTATCTTTAGCTTTCATTTCTTCAGAAACACATGATTTCCCAGAAGTCACATGTTTCTGTGAGTTTATGCACCCGGGTCGCTAGCTGTCGCCATCTCTGCCCATATATGGTATTTCCTGGGGTTCTTTAACCTCCCGCCTCAAGGGCATAATCATTACAAGGGTCGTTGCTTGCCTTGAGCAATGGCACTTAGAAAAAAATATGGAAACATTTTTGGATGAAACATCCAAAATCACACCAAAAGAAAACACACTGTGACCAGAGATGCTATGAAGGACCACATAAGTCAATTTCAGCTAATTCCTGGTATTTTGTAGCTGTTTTAGTGAGCCCTCCTTCCCTTCCAAAAGACAAGTGAGAGCACACAGATGGGATCTCAGCGGCATTTTACTTGTTGCGCCTCATCTGTTTCCTTTGTGTCTGAGCGCACGTGTGGTCGCCGTCCCCCAAATGTGCTCTCCAAATGTGGCACGAAGCCAGTAACTTTCTTTATTCCCCTTTCCCCTCTCTTTTTAAAAACTTTTTTTGCATCTCACTTCCAATTTCCATCTTATTAAAGACGTTTCCTAACTTTAATGTGTGTAACATAAACAGTATCTCAAAGAGGTAGAATTAAATCCGCCTGGAGTTGAGTGTAGCTGTGAATGCTGGGGAGGGGATGGAAATTCAGCAAAGACTGGGAACTGACAAGCGGGGAGGAATGGAGAGACGACCAAGTGGATCAGCCAAACGTATATTTCCATCATTTATTTTTGGGGTGAAGTGTTTTTCTACCCTGCTTTTGCTGTTACTCTTGGAAATAATGTTTACAATATTTATCTCTTCTCCTCCGTCATGATCGTCCTGTCGATCGAAAGAGAAAGTTGGAGTGGAGCTGTGCCTGCAAACATCTAGAGAAGGTTCATGCGCTGGAAATTGCAAGCCCCTCTCCTTAATGTACCCCCGAAGAAGGGTTGACAGGGCGCATACTTCTCCAAACCATTCCCAGAAAGGCCTAATTTCCTGACTTCCATGTGGAGTCAATAAGAGAGCCACGGGACAGAGTGCAATCCTTGAGAAATATTAAATCTCCCTTGTCAGGAACACAAATTCAGACCACCTGCGAGCAAGTGGCAAGGCATGCCTCAGAAACCGGTGGCATATGTGACCAATCTCATCTTGGTCTTGGGGCACATTTGGCTCAGAAACTTCCCAACAGTTGTACCCAGAATTGGTGGCTTGTGGAGGAAACTATCAAAGCCTCGTTTTGCATCGTTTTTAGGATTCACAGAGCATCCGATCGCAGAAGTTTATTAAATTTACTGTCCTTGGCTGCGATGAGGTCTTGTTATTTATTGATTCAGGACAGGGGGAGGAGATGACCAGAAATGACTCACTTTTCATGACATTTGGATGAGATCATGGTGGCCTTTGCCAAGCAAAACAACATCTCAGTGTTTTACTGTAATGATTTAATTCCTGCATTGATACAGGAAGGCCAATGCAAAGGCCTTTGCGAAAGGTTTCAGCCCCAAATCCATGAATCTTTAAATCACTCATCTGCACAATGAACTAAGTCTGGCAACACAAAAATTACCAATAGAAATATAACTCTCAGATCTAACAGGAGTTATATTTCTATTGGTATTTTTTGTGTTGCCAGACCTGAAGTCTTTGAAAAAAAAATTAATTAATATGATTGTTTGCCTAAGCCAACTAAAAACAGCTGGGTTCTTTTCTGCTGGCCAGTGTTGGTGGATGCTTAACCTCAGAGTAGATTCCAAAGATCTAAGTCATAAAAACATAGAATCAAAAAGTTAGAAGGGAACTTGAGGGCCATACAGTCCAACCCCATTTCACCATGCACGAAGACACAATCCAAATCCTTCCAACAGATAGCCATCCAGCCTTTGTTTCAAAGCCTCCAAAAACTCTGAGGCATCACATTCTACTGTTCAACAGCTATTATGCTCAGGAAGTTCTTCCTAATATTCAGGTAAAATCTCTTTTCCTGAATTTTGATTCCATTGCTCTATCTTCATCCCGACTTCATCTCACAGGATAAGTTAAGCATTTGGGAGAGCTGGTTTTCCCTTAAGCTTTGTGACACCCCGTTTTGAAATTACAGTAAATGGAAGATTTTCCAACCCCATCACACTAATTCTTCTCTCCACTTTCTTTAAGATTTATCTTTTTGATTGGCCATTATATGGTATAACTTGTTTCGCCCACTGTCCCTCTCCCGTTTTCTTTCTTTTTAAAAACTTCTCTCTTTGTAATCTTTGTAATTCAACTTACAGCCCAAAACCCCCCACAAAAACATATATAAAGGAGTAATTCTTATGTTGCAGGATTGAGAATAGGAGGGAGGGAGGAAATGAAGCTTTATCCCTCTTATATGTCTCTCTCTGCTAGCCTTTTGATAAGCAAAACAAAAGCCTGACAGCACAGCCGGAGTTTCAAAGAAGCAATTGAGAACATTGAAAGAGGGAACTTCCTAAGGTTACAGAGACATTAGAAGTAGCACAGGATTTGCATGCTTGCTATTTTCTCCTGAATGTTCTGAATATCTTTGAATGTTTGCTATACCTCCTCAGTCCCCAAATGGTAATGGCAGAGGAAAGGAATCAATACCACCCATTTTGGCTCTTCCCTCCATAGTGACATCATCATTATGTTTACAAACAGGTGTGTGTGGGGGGGATTCCCATCACATGTTAAATTGGGCATTGAGTTTTAAGATGTTTACCAACTGGCTTAGGAGTTGTCAGGAAAACCCACACTTTAGAAATGGCAAGATATCTCTATCTCACATTTGTAGCTTGCTTTGTGTGAAGGGCACCATCGGTTGCAGTTTCTAAGTGTGTAGAAATGCTGATTTTGTTGCATGTGATGAAGTCACACATCTCTAGAAAACAAGTCTGTTTTTTCTTCAATGAGGCACCCTTTAATATAGTATTTAAACATAGTGGTCATTTCCCCATTAAACTTCTCTTCTCCAAGCTAAACATACCCATCTTTCTCAGCCATTCCTCATAGGGTTTGGCTTCCAGACCCATGACTGGAAAGTGTTCTCCTCTGAACATTTTCCAGCTTCTCCATCTCTTGAATTATTTTTGCTTAGAACTGGACACAGGGTTCTTCCAGGTCAAGAGGTCTGACCAAAGCATAATCGAGTGGGACTGTGACTCCCCTCAATCTACATACTGTACTGTATTCCTATTGGTGCAGCCTAGAATTACATTGGCTTTTAAAGCCATATCAGCCTGATGACTCATGTTCTGCTTGTGGCCTACTATGGACATTATCACAAGAGGCTTGTAACACACATCGGAAGCTCCGTAGCTGTGGATGATACAACCTACCACCGCGGCCTGTATTACAGCAGGAGTTGGAGTCTGATTCAAAGTCTGATTCAGATTTTGGGTCCATCCAGGACTTGGGGCAAAGCCTTTGCAGGTGCCCGAATTAGTGGAGCCAGAGACTCCACTAATTGGCAAACATTCCGATCCTCAGTCAAGGTTGGTTTTGTCAGATGTTGTTGACGTAGGGGAGGATGCTGCTTTTAATCAGAGAGAATCTTTTGCAAAGGAAAGAAGTCAAAGGAAGGGTGTAAGAAGAAGTCGCCGTTTGGCTCTGAGAAGCACTAATGACCAACTTTCCCATGTGAAATTCTGTACGTTCCAACTCTCATTGACTTGTAGCCTTGAAAACTCTTTAGAGGTGCTTCTCTCCCTGCCCTGGTTGTGGTGTCAACTTTGCTATTCTTGGAAGAAGAATCTGTGTTCCTGCCTCTTGCTCCTTTCCTTGCTCCCGTGCCTGATTTCAGGATTTCCAGGCTGTGTCCATGCTTCGTGACTCTTGAGTATACCTCGCCTTGTTAACCTCGAATCTGCGACTCTTTGGCAACTGCTTCCCTTGTGGATTACAGTGTCTTGTCCTTGTTCCTTGCAACTTCTGGCTGACCCAGTTTGGACATTGTTACGGATTACAATATTGAAAGACTTTACTGGACTTGTGTTGAACAGTGACAGATTTTATACTATGGACCAATTCCTCTTTTACGCTATTTGCTTGCTTATATATATATATCCTATAATAAACTTCTTGGCTTATGTTTCTGGCTGTCACGCCCTGGCAGCGGAGCACTAAGAACCAACACACGGAGGCCAATAACAATCTAATATCTTTATTAAGGAAATACTATAATAGGATAAAAACAAGTAGAAAATGTAGTCCAGCAATAGACCTTTCAGGGAAGGTCAAATATAGTCCAGAAATATATTGCCCAGTATATAATTTTAGAGTTCAAAGTTGTAATCCCAGAACCGAAACACACTCCACTTCCAAGCAGTTAGAGTGGGGAAAGCGTCCAGAAGTTTTACTGAAGTCCAAGGCAGGGAGTTGGAGACAAGACTGGATACTTGGCACAAGATGCAAGGCTGGAAAACACGATGAGATAGGTCATGAAACATGGCAAGGCAAGGCACGAAGAAACTGGAGGTTGCAGACTCAAACGCAGTCCACACTTGGCTGGAACCGAAGTTAATCCTTAAGCTGATCTGTTGACTCCGCAACGGATTCACCAGTGCGGGGAACTTTTAAAGAACTTTAATCTTCCTGCAGAGCAGGTGTCCAGAGTTTCCTTTCCCAAGGGAAAAAGAAGCGAAACACATCTTCATCCAGATGCGTCCCTCCCTGAAAGCTCCCAGGGGAAACTAGCTAATTAACGCCCTGTCTGGCTGCTAATCTCGCACTTCTGCTCGTTTGTTCTCTTTGGAAACGGCTCGCCTGATAGAACTCCCTTCTCGCAAAGGGGGGAGAAGCGCTGGGAAGAACTGGTTCAAGGTCTGTTTTAATGAGTTCTTGGCAAGAATTGTCCACAACAGGCATCTGGAACGACTCCGTCTCCTGTTGAGACGGCAAAAAAACCATGTTTTCATCATCATGATCCATGATGGCGCTGGGGTCAGAACTCCGAGGCCCATGGGGCATCACACTGGCTCCAGTGTGGTTTTCAGGGTGCTCTCGCTACCTTGGGGTGTAACACTGCCACTGCATGATGTTGTCTAAACTCTGCTTATGGTGAAGCATCCATTTTTAGAAAATGGAGGACACCTGTTTTGGGGTTGCTGAATGTGCATTCAGTGAGTCTTCAGAGTTTTCTCACCCATGTGGTAATTTCAAGATGCTCTTGCAGTGACTTTGGGGCCAGTGATATCTTGATTGTGGATATGCTATGGATGCTCCTTTGTTCCTTTCTCTGCGGTTCTGTTTTCAGTCTGCTGCTGTTTAAACTTCTGGTACGCAGATAGAGAAGTCCTTTGACTGCAAAGCCATAACTTCTCCCCCCCCCCCCCAAAAAAAAAAATCAATTAACTGTGGAGCCAACTCACTGATATGGATTTGCTCTTTTAATTAAATGTTTCCTTTTTGCAACGCTTCCCATTCATGCATGGCTGTGCATTGTCAAACAAGGTTTCCATCCAAGTCAATATCACACATATCCCTTATAGAATACACAAAATAGGGAAATACTTTTAATTGCAGCATGCTTCTTTGCTTTTAATTAATATTTTAGGTGTCTGGAAGGAAAGTGCTTCAGTAAGCTGAACACGCAGAAGTACAGAATTGTGCAGCTAGGTGAGACACCAGCACTATTGGGCAGCATTATTAGGAAGGCTAAAGAGCTGGTAAAAATTCAAATTTCAGGATTCCATAGTGCCAAACCACTATGTCACAGAGTAAAATAAAATCCCAAAACAGGAGATGATTTTATAAATTGGTTGGTTATTCCCACTATTTCAGCAAAAAACATTGTGATAAAAGTGGAACACTGAAGGTAGAACGACATCACCAGCTGTATCACAATAGATATGAATGATGCCATCGGTCGGTCACCACAAAATAGAATATATAAGTTGGTCTCGCCTTTTACTTGCCCCGAGACAAGCAAATGGATTTCAGAAGAAGCCCTCTTTGAAGTGGTGCTTACGTCCAAGTAAATATGCATAGGGTTGGAGTCTCAGCTCATTTAAGTTGTTACCCAGGTGGCGGCAAGGACTTGGCACATGAACTCCAAAGGAAATGATTCAACATTCTTCACGATGGACCCCTCGCTTGATCTGAAGCTAAAGAAAGGTCAGGCATAACACAGGCAGGTGCTGGGAAGGGTTAACATTTTGAGTTTTCTGGGTGACAGCTCACAAAATCTTCCTGCCACTCTGGCCACAATCAATCTAGATCAGTGTCTTTTAGCCATGGAATAGGTAATACGAGGGTTGAATGAAAAGTAATGCCTCCACCTTCATAACTCAACAGATGGCAGTACTAGAATCATAGAATCATAGAACAGTAGAGTTGGAAGAGACCTCAGGGGCCATCCAGTCCAACCCCCTGCCAAGAAGCAGGAAATCGCATTCAAAGCACCCCCAACAGATGGCCATCCAGCTTCTGCTTAAAAGCCTCCATAGAAGGAGCCTCCACCACAGTCCAGGGTATGTGGCAGGTCCTGGCTTGTTCAGTAGACTCTCCTCTACAGTTCCATTTTAGCAGGTAAATTTGCCCTTTTGACTTTTTTTGTAGGATAGTTTGGCCTCCTCATTTAACAGGTCCAGCAATTCTTAGATCAGGTATGGGCAAACTTGGGTCCTCCAGGTGTTTTGGACTTCAACTCCCACAATTCCTAACAGCCTACTGGATAACAACTTTCAGTGCCATTTCATTCCTTTTCAGAGATTTATGGTTATATCAGCTTCCACCTGGAATGTGTGCAAAATGCTGACCAAACTGCTCAGGATATTGCCAAGACAGTTGGAAAGCTTAACATCAAGCTGGCCATCAATATTTTGGCAGAAGAAATGCAAAAGGAGGTAAGAGATGATTGCAGATACAGAAAGTTGCTTCCAAATCTTGCTTCTTTGTTGTGAGCATATATTTTTTTGGATTGTTGAGAATAGCCATATAGTAAAAAAGGTAAAGGTTTCCCCTGATGTTAAGTCCAGTCATGACTGACTCTGGGGATTGGTGCTCATCTCCATTTCTAAGCCGAAAAGCTGGCGTTGTCCATAGACACCTCCAAGGTCATGTGGCCGGCATGACTGCAGGGAGCATCGTTACCTTCCTGCAGGAGCGGTACCTATTCATCTACTCATATTTGCATGTTTTCAAACTGCCAGGTTGGCAGGAGCTGGAGCTAACAGCGGGCGCTCACTCTGCTCCTGGGATTTGAACCTGGGACCTTTCGGTCTGCAAGTTCAGCAGCTCAGCGCTTTAACATACTTCGCCACCGGGGCTCCAATATAGTACTTCATAATAAAAATGTTATATTTTAATCATAATTTGTCTATGTCTTGCAATATGATCTTCAGTCAGTAGGTGGCAGACTTAGCCATCCTTTGTTAACTGTCATAGCAATTAAGGTAAAGGTAAAGGTTTCCCCTGACATTAAGTCCAGTCATGTCTGACTCTGGAGGTTGGTGCTCATCTCCATTTCTAAGCCGAAGAGCCGGCGTTGTCCGTAGACATCTCCAAGGTCATGTGGCCAGCATAACTGCATGGAGCGCGGTTACCTTCCTGCCGGAACAATACCTATTGATCTACTCATATTGGCATGTTTTCGAACTGCTAGGTTGGCAGGAGCTGGAGCTAACAGTGGCCACTCCCACCGCTCCCGGGGTTTGAACCTGGCCACCGGGACAAATTGCAATTAGAGAAAGCTAAAGCCAGACCTGGGAGTTTGATTAGGGCTCCCTAAACAGTGGGATTTCAATATACCCTCTTATAGGGTCTCCAAAATATTCAAAGACTAAGACTTGGATGAGCCAAAGTACAAGAAGAGGAAAATACAAGAATTTAGGGGGGAGAAGAAAAGAACAGAAAGAAAGAGAAAGACAATCCAAGTGTGGTGGAGGGTGAATAAGGATTTCTAGTTCTTAGGAAGTCATGCTGACCTATGATATTTTGCTACTTGTAACAAAGGGGACAAGATAGCACAGCCTTCCTGCATGTTATGTACATAGGCCAAATGGACTTTGTGGCACAAAGCTTCAGATGAATGGTAAGTATTGGGGCAGCATCTCTAAGGCATTCCCCCATTCTGCCTGGTGGTGGAGTTGGCATCATTGAAATATTATTGGTGAATACAATGGTCCAGAATATTTGTTTTCTTCTTCTTAGGAGGCACCTGAGAAAACCAGCACGCAAGCCAGCATGGTCCTTCTCTCTCTGGCCGGTTCTCACTTCAATGACGTGATGTACGAGCTTCAAAGGAACGTCAAGACTGGAACACTTCCTCACCACATGGTCTTCAGGACTCTGGGAAACCTGGCCTCTCGTTACGGTCTGGCAGCTCCAGTCCTTCAGCCACCCACATCTAGATCGCTGGCCCCCAAAGACTGCTCCTCCAAACATTTTGGACTCCAGCTCCCACAATTCCTAACCATTGGACAAGCTGGATGGGGAGGTCTATGGCCCTATCTACACTACCATATTAAATACCTATTCTATGGTTTGAACTGGATTACATGGCAGTGTAGACTCAAACAATCCAGTTGAACACAGAAACTATGGATTATCTGATTTGATAATCTGGGTTATACGACAATGTAGTATATGGATCCAGCTTAAAACAACAGAAGCACCAAAGTTTTGGAATCACTGTCTAAGGCCCCTTCTGCACTGCTAGATTATCTGCTTTGAACTGGATTATCTGGCAGTGTAGACTCTTACAATCCAGTTCAAAACTGATAATCTGGATTTTATATGGCAGTGAAGACGGGGCCTTAGAGGGAAGGAGGAAAGAGCATACCAGTCCTCTGATAATATTTTTGGGAAAGTTACCAATGACACTATAAGTAACAAAATCTGAATATGTTTCTGTTCCTGGTTTGAAAATGTTATTCCTGTTTAATTGTGCGGTCTTATACTCCAGAAACTTTGGGGTTGTTGTGTGTTTCCCAGGCTGTATGGCCATGTTCCAGAAGTATTTTCTCCTGACGTTTCGCCCACATCTATGGCAGGCATCCACATTTATGGCAGCATACCTCACAACCTCTGAGGATGCCTGCCATGGATGTGGGTGAAACTTCAGGAGAGAATGCTTCTGGAACATGGCTATACAGCCCGGAAAACACACAACAAGCCTGTGATTCTGGCCATGAAAGCCTTCGACAACACCTCCAGAAACTTTGTTTTTGTGGCTACCACAAACTAGGTTGAATTCGCTGAGACTCTAGAGCAAAATGTGCTGTAGGATGGCTCTTGCCCAAAAACAAAGTTTTTGAAGTTTAATAAGCCTTTCCCATGTTTTTATAACAGAACCAATTAAAAAATGGCATTTAGAACACAGGAACAAAAATCATGTTATATAGTGTAATCCAGTGGTTCTCAACCTGTGGATCCCCAGATGTTTTGGCCTTCAACTCCAAGAAATGCTGACAGCTGGTAAACTGACTGGGATTTCTGGGGACCCACAGGTTGAGAACCACTGGTGTAATCGGTAAGGTAGAAGGCAATAGGAAAAAATGAAAACAGCATTTGAAGTGGAGAGATTCAGGCAAGGAAGACAGGGCTGCCCTGAGTTTACAAGACCTGAGCTGGGCTCTTAAGGATAGAGGGACTTGAAAGTCTCTCATCCATAGGATCACCACAAATCAAAGTCAACTTGGAGGCAGGCAACAAGAAGAATTCGTATGTGAACAAGTACATCGACACTGTGACATCACAATGACTGCCATGGGTCAATGCTGTGGGATAGTGTGGGTTATAGTTTTATGAGGTCTCTGTCATAGACAGCTGGTGTCTCACCAAACTACAACTCCCAGGACTTCATAGCATTGAGCCATGGTGGTTAAAGTAGTATCTAACTGCATTCATTCTACAATACAGACCAGGTTTGGGCAAACTTGAGCCCTCCAGGTGTTTTGGACCTCAACTCTCACAATTCCTAACAGCCGGTAGGCTGTTAGGAATTGTGAGAGTTGAGGTCCAAAACACCTGGAGGGTCCAAGTTTGCCAAGGCCTGATATAGATAGATTGTAACAATTTCTTGTGCTTTTAGTGTACCCAAAACTAGTGCTTGCCTCCTTCTACCTGAGAACAAGTGAGGGCTTTGCCTCTGAAATTGTCCATTGGGTTTGTTTGGTACCCATCTGACCCATTTTTTATATCTCTTCCTTCTTTCCACAGCTCTCAAATGCATCCCGTTTTTGTCTCTGACCTTTCTGTATATAAGGTTGATGCTCAAGTTGCCTATGATCAGCCACATGAAGGAAGAAATATGTTATGGTGAGTAAGGAAGAAAGTGAGGAGTATCTTCCTTTCTTCTCACTTTATCCTTTGTAATTAGATGATTGATTTTTAATGATTGATTTTTAACATTATTCCATCTTTTCCCCCTTTCCTCTCTGGGTTGTGCATCCAATGATTATTACAAATAAACTTTAATAAATACTATCGATATGAGAGTTAAATTGAGACTCATTCACCTCTCCGTCTCAATTCCTCTCCGTCGGCGATCTAGCGATCTGCTTAGTCACACGAACATAAATCCACAGTTGTCAGCCGAACCCAGCGGTTCTAAATCTTTATTGCAGTAATTACAGCTATATACACAGCACAGCCAGAGAAAACTATCTACATGTCCAGCTTGATTGATGGCGACAAGCTAAGAATGTTATCTACAAACATGTCAATGCCCACATTCCACAACAGTGACTTATGCCCGGCAACTTTTGTGGAAACTACACAGTGTCACTCTAGCAATCAATCTTTCTCTATGGATTTAACTATTGCTCTACTGGAATGCTGCACACACTAGCTTTAAATCATAAGTGAAAATTTCACACTACATAAACCATAACATATAATCTATTCCACTTCAGTCATGCTCATATCATTGATAGCAGATGCATACCAGCTTGAGTACCTTTGATATTGCACCTCTCTTCATTTGCACAGTTGTGTTCTTTTGTCTATTTGTGGTCCTATGACGGAAGTACCTATAACACTTTTGTGGTTACCAAATTGGCCAAAGGTCTGGTAACCATGAATTCATACAAGGAGAGGCTTGGGGAGCCTGGGATGTTTCTCCTGGAGGAGAGAAGATAAAGAGGAGACATAAGAGCCATATTTAGGTATTTGAGAGGATGCCATATCGAAGAGAGAACCAGCTTGTTTTTTGCTCCTCTGGAGACTCAGAGCAGTGAATCCAAGCTGCAGGAAATGTAATGCCACCTGAGTATTAGGAAAAGCTTCCTGGTGGTCAGAGCTGTTTAGTGGTCAGAAGTGTTTCACATAGAGTCTGGATAGCCATCTGTTAGGAGTGCTTTGATTGTGAGATCCTACCTGGAAGAAAACAATTGGACTGGATGGTCCTTGTGGTCTCTTTCTTCTAAATAGATTATTCTAATTCAAGGTTGAGGAACTGGAACTGTTTTGGATGGATTCCCATGGGGCATTGTTATTTTGGATGCACACCAAGAGTGGGATGGACTATGGACGATGGGACTTGCATATGGGAGTTGTAGTTCACCTGCACAAACTGAACCCAGATGATATTGGATCTAGACTACACTTGGAACACAGGCAAACAATGCCTTTCTCAAATGACCCGGGCACCGCCAGGTCCCCAAGCTAGTCTATCTATCTATCTATACACATAATAATATTATGATGTAATACAATGTAATAATAATGATAATACACTATTATAATTATATATTTATATTACATGTAATATTACTAATAATATTGCAATATAGTCATATAGTACAATATGATAATATATAATGCTTATATTGTGCTATACTAATAATATAATCTATTGTATGTATATATAACTTATAAGCCACCGTGAGTCCCCTTCGGGATGGGAAGGGCAGGATATAAATGTCACAAATAAAATAATAAATAAAAAATATAAATGTATACTACAAAGGGAGGCCCCTGGTAGTGCAGCAGATTAAACTGCTGAGCAAACTTGCTGACTGAAAGGTCGGCGGTTCGAATCCAGGAAATGGAATGAGCGCCCGCTGTCAGCCCCAGCTTCTGCCAACCTAAGCAGTTCGAAAACATGCAAATGTGAGTAGATCAATAGGTACTACTCCAATGGGAAGATAATGGCACTCCATGGAGTCATGTTGGCCACAGGACCTTGGAGGTGTCTACAGATAATGCTGGCTCTTTGGCTTAGAAATGGAGATGAGCATCTTTACCTTATACTACAAAGAATGCTCGTTTTTAAAATTATGCTTGCAATCTAATGTCTGTGTTCATTTGCACAACATTGCCTTTCAACCTAAGGCAGGCATAGGCATAGGCAAACTTGGGCCCTCTAGGTGTTTTGGACTTCAACTCCCACAATTCCTAACAGCCGTAAATTTTCCCACACCTGATCTAATGATATGCTGGACCTGTTAAATGATGAGGCAAAACCTTCCTACAAAAGAAGTCAAAAGGGCAATGGCAAATTTACCTGCTAAAATGACATAGCTTATACAGTATATTTTGACCCAATGAAAGTAACATAATCATAAGCAATGCAAAAATGGTCAGCATTAGCCATTTTTGTCAAGATCTATGTAGCCATAATGCTAACTTTCATGCTAACCCAGTCCACTTGTCAGATTATGACTCCTTTCCCTGTATCTCCCAGTTATGGAAAATTTCTGCACCGCAATCAATTATTACTACAAAAACTGGAGGGTGTGTTCCTTCCCAAGAGAAGCCGAATCCCAGCTCTGCAGTCCTGTCCTTCCCATCTATCACCGTCTGATTGGCGACTGGCTCCGGGACGAGGAAACAAAAGTGAGCATCCAAACAGCTTTGTTTACAGTTCTCAATCACTTCTATCAAATACAGGTTTCTTTGTTTCAGAAAATAAGCTCACTTTGAGGTAGCAAAGCTTTATATAAGAGAAACAGGAACCAGATGCTATATCCCAGTGTTTGTCAGAACCGACAAACATTGTAAGCATCAAATATTTATATGCAGTACAAATATTTGGCAGATTATTCCCCTATTAGTCAAAATGTTACACTTTTTGTGACAAAATTCTGCTTGTGGATCAGATGTATCCTGAGTTGTACAGCTGTAAAGTAGTGGAAGTAGCTGTAAGTAGGCCACCTTGAGTCCCCTCCGGGGTTGAGAAAGACAGGATATAAATAAGGTAAATAATAATAATAATAATAATAATAATTATTATTATTATTATTATTATTATTATTCAGCACACTGGGTGCTGTGCCAAAAGATCTCAGCCGGCATTTGGAAACAATAGACATTGACAAAATTACGATCTGCCAACTGCAAAAGGCCACCCTACTGGGATCTGCACTCATCATGCGAAAATACATCACACAGTCCTAGACACTTGGGAAGTGTTCGACTTGTGATTTTGTGATATGAAATCCAGCATATCTATCTTGTTTGCTGTATCATAATAAAATAATAATAATAATAATAATAATAATAATAATAATAATAATAATATCCAAAAATACATCACACAGTCCTAAATGCTTGGGAAGCATTCAACTTGTGATTTTGTGATGCAAATCCAGCATATCTGTCTTGTTTGCTGTGTCATACTATGTCGTTGTGTCAATAATAATAATAATCATAATAATGGAACTAGTAAAGGTAAAGGTTTTCCCCTGACATTAAGTCTAGTTGTGTCTGACTATGGGAGTTGGTGCTCATATCAATTTCTAAGCCGAAGAGCCGGCATTGTTCATAGACTCCTCCAAGGTCATGTGGCTGGCAAGACTACATGGAGCACAATTACCTTCCCACCGGAGCGGTAACTGTTGATCTACTCACATTTGCATGTTTTCAAACTGCTAGGTTGGCAGAAGCTGGGGCTAATAGCAGGTGCTCACCCCACTCCGCAGGTTCAAACCACCGAGCTTTCGGTCAGCAAGTTCAGCTGCTCAGCGGTTTAACTCACTGCACCATCAGGGACTCCAATAGTGGAACTACTGAAGATTAAACCCTCCTGTTGTTTTTGATGACAACTATGGATTCTGTGAATTTATCTAAACCAGTGGTTCCCAACCTTTGGGCCTCCAGGTGTTTTGGACTTCAATTCCCAGAAATCCTAGCCAGCTTACCATCAGGAGAGAAGACTTCCAGAATATGGCCATACAGCCCAAAAGCAACCCAGCGTGGGAGCTGAAGTCCAAAGCACCTGGAGGCCCAAAGGTTGGGAACCATTCAGGGGCGGCTCAAGCGGTAAGCAAACTACACATTTGCGTAAGGTGCCATCCTCTAGGGGGCACAGCTGAGGCGCATTCTCGAGCCCAGACTCCAGCTGCAAAAAGAGAGATGGCAATGCCGCTTATCTCCTCCCCAAAGCGCCGGACCCCTTCCTTCTTGCAAGGAAGGAGGCTGGCACTTTGGCAAGGGAAATGCCGCTTTTCTCCTCCCCAAAGCCCCAGCCTCCTTCCTTGCTGCAAGGGAGGAGGCTGGGGGCTCGTCGAAGAGAGAAGCGGTGAGTGGTTGGTTTGGGGTGGGGCATCAAAAATACTGCTTGCTTACACTTGAAAATTACCTAGGGCCAGCTCTGGAACCATTGATCTAAACCAGTGGTTCCCAAACTTATTTGGCCTGCCACTCCCTTTCCAGAAAAAATATGACTCAGCACCCCTTGGAAAGGGGGTGTGGCTTAGAGGGGTGGGCGTGGCTCCTGCTCAAGAGGGCGGGGCTGAGCCTCTCCCCTAGTCCCTGGGCTGCGAGGGGAGGTGGGCGGGGCCACAAATGGGCGGCCAGGACTGGGATGGGCGGAGTTACAAGCTCTGAGATAGGGCTGAGCTTCTATTCCTGTCCTGCGGCGCCTGCCAGGACACAGGGGGCGGGGCCAGAGGAGGGGCGGGGCCTCTTCCCAAGTGCCTGACGGGGCTGAACCTCTATACCTCGCCCCCGTGTTCTAACAAGCGCCTCAGGGGAGGTATAGAGGCTCAGCCCTGTATCGCACTCTTGGGAAGAGGCCCCACCCCCACCCCTAGCCCCGCCCTTTAGTCCTAAAAGGCCTCTCAGGAGGGGTATAGAGGCTCAGCCCTGTCTTGGGCTCTTGGAAGGAGGCCCCGCCTCGTCCCCTAGCTCCGCCCTCTGTGTCCCAACAAGAACCTCAGGAGAGGTATAGATTCTCATCCCTGTCTTGGGCTCTTGGGAAGAAGCCACGCCCACTCCTCTAGCTCCGCCCCCTGTGTGTCCTAACAGGCGCATCAGGTGCTCAGCCCTGTCTCTGGCACTTGGAAAGAGGCCCCGCCCCTCCTCTGGCCCCGCCCCATGTCCTAATAGTTGCCATCACCACCCCCCTGGATCGCCCCAACGCCCACCGGGGGGCGGTAGCGCCCACTTTGGGAATCACTGATCTAAACAATGTGTAGAAAGAAGGTTAGAAGTTAAATTGTACTCTGCTGAAAAGCTGATAAGCTATACTCTGCTGTGAATGTACTCTGCTATTTTTGCTTGCTACTGTGCTGTTTGTCAGTCCAGTGTGCAGGGTTTAAGGTAGCTCATTCTTGGAAAACTGTAAGTCACACACCAGAATCCCGCTGACAAGAACATTAGGAGTATAGTAGCACCTAAGAATAGGATCCTGATAACTTCTGGGAAATACAAGATACAGTGTTGTGTTAATGCAGGAATGTCTTGAGCAAGAGTGATTCAGCAATGGACCTAATTGCCTGGAAAGGTGGTGGGGTCTCCTTCTCCAGGTGTATTCCAAAAGAGTCTGGAAAGCTACCTCCTTGGAATGCTTTAGCTGGAGATTCTGCATTGAACAAGGGATTGGATTAGATGGCCTTTGGAGGATCTTCTCTCAGATTCTGTGGAGAGCCATTTACAGGATAAGGGACAGTAACTGTACCATGTTGAATGGATATTCTTCCCATCGGTCTCTTTGGCAGGTCAAGGAGGCGTCTGTGAAAGCTCAATGGCCAATGTTAGGCGTCCTGGTTCGTCGTCGAGAGCAACAAGAGGAAATCATCCGGAATATTCCAAAAGTCCTCCTCGACAGCAAGATCCTTGACTCTTTCTTCGTCGCTAAAGTAAAGAAAGTCACGAGCAAAACATTTTTGCTAAATTTCTAATAATTGCAAAAGCACAGTAGAGAGAAAAATCCCTCTGTTTTTCTCAGCCTTTATTAAGCATAATATTTCATAAAAATCTAATGCTGGCACATTTTCCTAGACTGAAAATCACTTTGGAAATATAAATTAGAGTGCCTATCTCAAGGCTTGGCATAACATTATCATATTTGACATATTAACATTTCATCTTAGTCAGAATATAATTACAAATTGAATGTACTTTTATAACTTCGTTTCTAAGTGAAGCTACAAAGTCCTGCACTGTAAGAAACAGCTTATAAGGGATTTCTTTTATTTTGCCTGCCCGATAAGCAGGAAAACACAACAAAACAGAAACATTATTAAATCAAAGAACATTGTTTTGTCTCTACTAATTTTCTGTAGTGTCAACACACTCATTCTCCATAAAGAGAACAGAGAAAAGCAGACCAAGACTAGAAATTGTAGTGATTTGATATTGTTTGGAGGCTAACACCAAAATCTCCCCTGTGCACCATTTTTAACCATGTTTTTGCAGCAATTGGTTGTGCAGCTTGCCTTAAGCAATTTATTCATTATTTTGAAAATAATTTACCTAAACATTATTTTATTTATCCCCAGGGTAGAGACATGGCATTATCAGAATGGGGTTTGCGTATATGTGTAAGGAATGGTGGAGCAGGTTTAGGAAGTGCGAAACATGGGCAGTGTATCAAATTTGCAAATAACCAAAACCGTGAGAGTGAAACCCATGAAAGTGGAGGGAGGATTGTTTGAGTTCCCACATTTTCTCTTCACAAAAATAGGATGGAAAATATCAAGAGGAAACTTTTACTCAATCGTAAATCCATTATCCCTCCACAACTCAGATTTTTTTTATTTCCAAATGTTCTGTTTGTGTCATGAGCCAGCTGTGCATTAGGATGTCTAACAAATCCTGATTCCTCCTTTTAGATGCTCAGCCTTTTCCTTGACGTCTGCGAGGAGTGTAAACCCCACATTCCCAAGAAGATATTCCAAACTCTTTGTGACTTTGTGTTCAAACAGGTGATGGAGCAACTGTATAGTTTCTTTTGATCTTTAAAGTTGTTGCAACACTGAGAGCTTGAGAAAGCTGATTTAAGGCTACAATGCCCAGAATCCACCGACATGACCACTGTTTGAAAGATTCTGTGAGCTGTAGTCCAACACAATTGTTCCAAGCTGTAAACTAGCAAAACTTAATATTAACTGCATGTTTACTATGACAAGTACAACTACATGGCTGATGTGTGCATTCATGCTGTAGAAGTAATGCTCTTTGGTATCACTTTAATTGACATAGGTCCATGTTACAGCATCACTGGAGTCATTGTTTTGTATAGACAGCAGTGCTATTAAGTAGAGAAAGTTAAAGATCTTGTAAATAATAATAATAATAATAATAATAATAATAATAATAATAATAATAATAATAATATGATGTAATACAATGTAATAATAATTATAATTCACTATTATATTTGTATATTTATATTACATGCAATATTACTAATAATATTGCAGTATAGTCGTATAATATAATATACTGTATGTATATATACTTGTAAACTGCCCTGAGTCCCCTTCGGGGTGAGAAGGGCGGGATATAAATGTTGCTAATAATAATAAATAATAAATAAATAAATGTACAACTCCCATTGTTCCATAGCATTGAGCCAGGGAAACTAAAGGGGTGTCAAATTACATTAATTCTAGAGTTGTTGTGTGTTTTCCAGGCTTGTTGCCATGTTCCAGAAGCATTCTCTCCTGACGTTTCACCCACATCTATGACAGGCATCCTCAGAGGTTGTGAAGTATATGGGAAAAAACTAGGCAAGGGAGGTTTATATATCTGTGGAAGGTCCAAGGTGGAAGAAGGTACTCTTGTCTGTTGGAGGCCAGCATGAATGTTGTAATTAATCACCATGATTAGCATTAAAAGCCTTGCCAGAATCATGTCCTGGCTTCTTCCTGTCTGGGGGAATCTTTTGTTCAGAGGTGTTAGCTGCCCCTGATTGATTCATAAATGCTAATCAAGGTGATTAATTAAAACCTTCACACTGGCTTTTAACAGACAAGAGTTTCTTGTCCCACCCTGGACCTTCCACAGATACATAAACCTTCCTTGATTAGTTTTTTCCAATATACCTCACAGCCTCTGAGGATGCCTGCCATAGATGTGGGAGAAACATCAGGAAAGAATGCTTCTGGAACATGGCCATACAGCCCGGAAAACGCACAACAGCCCTGTGATTCCAGTCATGAAAGCCTTCGACAACCCATTGCATTAATTTTACTCTGTAGAAATGCTATGTGTATATCATATTGTTTATGTGAAGTAGTCCAGCTTAGCTTCCAAGACTGTATGGATTCCAGTCCTTTTAGGGCATTTAGGCCTAAATGCTACCAGTACCATTCCTTACTTGAATTATTTGACCTGTTCCAGATCCTCCCAGTTGGCACTCCAGTCCAACAGTCAAAGAAGTCTCCAAAGATTGTGGAGCGGTTCTTCCATCACAGCCAGAAACCTGAAATCCAAACGACGGCATTTGAAAAAAAGGCAGAGAAAGGAGAATCATCTACGTATGACCTGGTATTGGACTACTGCGTGTTTCATACAGTTAGTGTGGGGTTAAACTGTATTGCTCATCTCAACTAGGAGCACATCTACATTGTAGAACAACCATGGGCCAACTTTGGCCTTCCAGGTATTTTGGACTTCAACTCCCACAATTCCTAACAGCCGGCAGGTAATTCCCAGGATTCCATAGCATTGAGACATGGCAGTTAAAGTCATGTCAAACTGCATTAATTCAACAGAGCAAATGTATCTTCAAGAAGAGCTAAGCAGTATAGCACAATCCATGCCCAACTCTACAGATATATATTTATAATAGTGTCTATCCTCACTGTTGTCCAGGTATGCAATGTCAGCACAACAGATATAAGCAGAAGACTTCTAGGTGTAAACAATTTTCAGAATCTTGCCCTTGACAGTACTAAAATTGGGAATTGATATATTCTTTCCTTGGGAATAGAATTCTTATTCTAAAAGGCAATGTCTGCATTTTGGCCCCTTCCTTAAGCTACGCTACTAGACATCAGAGATTTAACGGGAAATAAAACTTTTTAAAGAATTTGCCTAGTCTATATATATAAAAGAGTGATGGAATCCTGGCGACCGCCAAAACAACAAAACTAAACACCCCACAACCTCAAAAATTGACAACACAACCCATCATTCATGCCTCTAGGTTGATACAACAAAAAGAAAAGAAAAATAAAGTCCTAATTAGAGGGAGAGGAATAATTGTTTTTATCCAATTGCTGCCAGTTAGATGGCTAAGCTCCGCCCACTTGGTCTCCTAGCAACCCACTCACCCAGGGGACAGGCAGAGTTAGGCCTCACTTAGGCCTCTTCCACACTGCCTATAAAATACAGATTATCAGATTTTAACTGGATTAGATAGCAGTGAAGACTCAAGGCCCTTCCACACAGCTATATAACCCATATAATCTTATATATTATCTGCTTTAACTGGATTATCTGGACTCTACACCTTTACCCTTTACCTTAATTACCACCAATTCCTCAATACTTTATTTCCCATACCACCATACTTCGCCACAGCAACGCGTGGCCGGGCACAGCTAGTTCTTAATATGATAAGATAACTCCTTCCTCTGAAATCTTCTTTCTTCTGCTTCTTGCAGTCTGTTTATGGAGAACAACAGCTCTGCAGAGATCATTGCAATATCCTTATGGATTCTTTTGGCCATTTAGGTAAGAATTGGAAAACTGAAAACTGGCTCTATGGCTCTCTGTCTTCTGCTGTGACTTATTTGGATTGGAGCTCAGGCATGCCAAGAACTCGAACCTGTATTGAAAAAGTGGTTTCTCTATACAGTACAGATGATTACATAGGAAATCGTGGAACAAGTTTGAGGCTTGGAGGGTTATATTACACAAAGCACAGAGCACTGATGCACATTAAAGGATTTCTTTCATGTGAGTTTCATGTGTAGCTGCCACAACTTGAAGCTAGCTTCAAATTGCATTAATCAATCAGTGTAGATGGGGTCTAAGACTCTCGATACAAGGGTTCAAATCTCCTCTTAGCTATGGAAACTCACTGGGTAACTTTGGAGAAGTCACATTCTCTCAGTCCAATTAAACTCAGTGATAGATTTGCCTTAGGGTAACCATAAGTTGGAAATGAATTGAAGGCATGCAACAGCAATGCATAAATATATCCAATGGCATCAAAGGTGAAATGTTTGTGTTTTCTGAAGTTGGGACTTCTTTTCTCACCCAGTCTCCTGTTGCCCTGCGGAAGCACTGGATTTCTTGCAGACCCAGATGAAGGAAGATGCCGAAGAAATCCGAGTGGAATTCTTAAGGAACCTGAAAATGATTGTGGGCAGGGATGAGCGTAAGTCACAAACGGCATTCCCCACATGTGCTTTTGTGTACATCTACTCTGCCATAGTTCAATGCTATGGAATCCCAAGAGTTGCAATTTTAAAGTGGTGTCAGCTTGCATTCATCTGATACAGAATCTAGACCACAATACTTGGAGGATCCTGCCTGGCAAGAAATGCTAAAAATTAATAGCCAAAGTTCCAGATTAAAATTAACTCACCTAAGCAGCCAAAGACAAGAACAGAGAAACAAGAGTCCCCAGTGGTGCTGCAGGTTAAACCACGGAGCTGCTGAACTTGCTGACCGAAAAGTCGGCAGTTCAAATTCGGGGAGCGGGGTGAGCTCCCGCCTGTTAGCCCAAGCTTCTGCCAACCTAGCAGTTGCAAGTGTGAGTAGATCAATAACTTCCATTCTGTTGGGAAAGTAACGGCGCTCTATGCAGTCATGCCAACGACATGACCTTGGAGGTGTCTATGGACAACGCCGGTTCTTCAGCTTAGAAATGGAGATGAGCACCAACCCTCAGAGTCGGACACGATCAGACTTAATGTCAGGGGAAAACCTTTATCTTTACCTATGTAGAAACAAAACATAGCAGCTGTTTTCTTGGTTTCTCCCTGGCTGCTTAAAGATGAGGAGATTATGACTTTTCTAGGTTTAACTGAACAAGGATATTGCAATTCCTTTGTCCCTGAGTCATTGCCTGGGGCTAGTCAACCCAAGTAATAATAATAATAATAATAATAATTTTATTTGTATCCCGCCTCCATCTCCCCCAAAGGGGACTCGGGGCGGCTTACAGCAAAATCAAAATACAAACAATGATAAAATATAAAACATCAGGACAAAAACAAAAACCAATAAAAAATATACACAATAAGTTAAAAAACACAATGCAGAATTAAAACATCAGGTTAAAAACAATGAGGTTGCAATAGTGGATAAGCAAAGTATACGGTGCACATTATGGGTAACAAATTCATAAATAGATAAAGTGCATTAGAATCATTTAAGGTCACATTAGGTACGGTAGAGAGGAGTCCTGAGTAATATCAATCAATCAGGAATCGGGAAGAGCGACCAATGCAAAAGGTCGAGGAGGATAATAATTGTGATGGAAAAAAGATGATCTTAACCAAAGGCCTGAGTGAAAAGCCAAGTTTTCAGACTCTTCCGAAAGGCCATCAAGGTGGGGGCTTGCCTGATCTCCCTAGGCAGCGAATTCCATAACCGGGGGGCCACTACAGAGAAGGCCCTGTCCCTCGTCCCCACCAACCGTGCTTGCGATGCTGGCAGAAGCGAGAGGAGGGCCTCCCCCGATGACCGAAGAGACCGTACAGGTTCGTAGGGGGAGAGACGATCCCGAAGGTAGATGGGTCCCAAACCGTTTTGAGCTTTATAGGTGATCACCAGCACTTTGAATTGGGTCTGGAAAATAAGCGCCAGCCAGTGGAGCTCCTTAAACAGGAGGGTTGACCGTTCTCAAGAACCAAGGCTGCCGAGCGTTGAACTAATTGAAGTTTCCGGGCCGTCTTCAAAGGCAGCCCCACGTAGAGTGCATTGCAATAATCCAATCTAGAGGTAAATAAGGCGTGGACCACCATGGCCAAGTCAGACTTCACGAGGTATGGTCGCAGCTGGCGCACAAGTTTTAGTTGCGCAAAGGCCCTCCCGGGCACCGCCGACACCTGAGCATCAAGTGTCAGCGATGAGTCCAGGAGGACCCCCAAGCTACGGACCTGCGCATTCAGGGGGAGTGCGACCACGTCAAGCACAGGTTGCCACCCAATACCACGATCAGGCATGTGACTGACCTGGAGGACCTCTGTCTTGTCAGGATTAAGCTTCAGCTTATTCGCCCTCATCCAGCCCATCACAGCTACCAAGCACTGGTTCAGTATCTGGGGGGCTTCCTTGGAGTTTGGTGGAAAAGAGTAGTAGAGTTGGGTGTCATCTGCGTTGAGATGGCACCGCACTCCAAAACTCCGGATGACCTCACCCAGCGGTTTCATGTAGATGTTAAAAAGCATGGGGGACAGAATGGAACCTTGCGGGACCCCACAGGTCAATGGCCAGGGGTCCGAGCAGGTGTCCCCCAGCTTCACCAACTGGGAACAGCCCTCCAGGAAGGACTGGAGCCACTGCAGAGCAGAATCCCCAAGGCTCATCCCAGAAAGCCGTCCCAGAAGGATACCATGGTTGATGGTATCGAAAGCCGCTGAGATGTCCAAGAGAACCAGCAGGGTCACACTCCCCCTGTCCAGTTCCCTGCGGAGGTCATCCACCAAGGCGACCAAAGCCGTCTCGGTACTGTGACCAGGTCTAAAGTAAAGTAAAACCAAGTAAAACAGAGGTCAGGAATTCCAGCATATTGGCTATATGTCCATTTCTGTTATAAATATATATAAACTATGATGAGAAGGTGTATACAGATCTAACATGGGAAGGGGATCCTGGCTGCTGTTAGTCCTGTTCTAAAGTGGCCAAGACTTAATCTCTTTTATACCATTTCAGCCTGAGATCCTTGACAAACTATAGGTCTCTAGCTATAGATCCTTTTTATTGTGTGTCAGTATTGGTGTTCGATAACACATCCTACAGTGTAGAGCAGGCATAGGCAAACTTTGGCCTTCCAAGTGTTTTGGACTTCAACTCCCACAATTCCTAAACAGCTGGTAGTCTGTTAGGGATTGTGGGAGTTGAAGTCCAAAACACCGGGAGGGCCCAAGTTTGCTCATCAAAATATAATGCATTTCTTCTTTACCTCCAGAAAGTTCAACCAAAAATCGCAAGAAACCGATTGTGGAAGCTGTGAAATGCCTGATGGATGACCACCGTCAAACAGTAAGACAACAAGGGATAGTTTGCTAGTACAGTCAGCCATCCACACTATTTTAGTTTTATTTGATAGAATACCTTTAGAAATCTCTTAAGTCCTCTAGTGCAACGATATGGTCAATTCACTATGGAAGTTAAGTATAAAGTTGTGTTGGAGGAAGTAGAGATTCTCTAGAAAGTAATTAATTAACCGCCCCGCATTAAGCGGTCCCTAATTTCTCTACTTACAGTTGCAGCTTTTTTCGAACTGCTTAGGTGGACAGTAAGCTGGACTATTAACAGTCGGGGCTCAATCCAAACGTGGGCTTTGATCTCATGACCTTTCGGTCAGAAGTGATATATTTCTGCTGGCTATTAACCAGCTGCGCCATAGCCCGGCCCTAATGTATACTATATACTGTAGTGTATAACCACCCTTCTACTTTTAGTAACACTCTTCTGTCATACAACCAATAGTAGAATTGTGTCCCCATCTTTGGTGTTAAAAGGTGATAAATACTCTCCAGTCTTACTTGAAAATTGGTCAAGGATTTCTCCTTGATCAATATCAATGATTTGTCTATATCAGCTAACTTCCATATCTTCAAACGCCAATTTTCTTGCCTTGGGATAGCTGAGTCTTTCAATTTCTGGGAAATCTATGGCACAGTTTGACCATAGAGTTATACTAGAAGATCTAGAGATACCGAGAGAGACAATATTAATCAAATTAGCTCTCCCTTCCCTCCCTGCCTGTTTCTTTCCTCCCCAGGTAAGAAAAGCAATCCTGTCCTTTATTAAGGAGCTCCTTCGCTCTCAGAGTGTGGAGGGTTGTGCCGTATGGGACATGGTAGCCTACATCTTCCAACAATTCACTGTACCTTTCAACCAACCGGTAAGTCAGGGACAAAATCACTCAAATGCCCTTTATACTTTGCTCCCAAGGGCTGGTATCCAGGGGTGCATCTACACTGTAGAAGTAATATAGTTTGACATCGCATTAATGGCATAAGTCAATACTATGGAATCGTGGGAACTGTAGATTTACAAGGTCTTTATCCTGCTCTGCATATGCTGTTGTCTCAGCAGATTACAGAACATAGGCATTGAGCCATGACAGTTAAAGATATGTCAAACTGCATTAATTCTAGTTTAGATACACCCCAAGCCAGCAGCGCCTGTAAAGTTCAGACTAAAACCCAGAGCAGGTCCATAAGCCCAGTGGCATGGAATCCACCAGCCACACTGATATCACATGAGCATTGGAGTTCCCAATGACCCTTCGAGTCCTGAAGAGAAATTACATTGGAGAGGGTAGAATCGTCATTACAAGGGTAAAATTCCCATTTTGACCCTCTTCAGCTTTGCATTCCTCTTCAGGTAGAAGTTTGTCATGGCACCAAAGAAAGTAACTTAATGGACTGCAACCCCAAGAGTCTATGTTGGGAGTTGTAGTCCAAAGTGGACAAATATAGCATAGAGGTGTTGTATGGTTTCTGGGCCATATGGCCGTGTTATAGCAGCATTTTCTCCTGCTGTTTCACCTGCATTTGTGGTTCGCATCTTCTAAGAACCTGATGGTAGTAAAGCAAGTGGAGTCCATATACCTTTGACAATACACATATAGCATATTTGGGGTCCAATGTTCTGCCCTGTGAATCCTCCAGCAGTTGTGTGGATTGCTAATGCCTTATTTTAAAAGAAGTAGGTGAAAATCGAATTTAAAAGCCAAATTGCATCTCCTGGATGATTTTGGGACAGTTTGCTTTGCATAAGGTGGGAAAAGAGGCACATGGTTGCTGAGCATGTCTGGGTCAAAACTTCAAAAACCATCTTGGGGAGCCACACACAGCCCACACTTTTCCAACCCTATACTAAAAAAAATAGTCCCGTCTTTAACTCTGAGGATGTATCTACACTATAGACTTGACACAGTTTGACACCACTTTGACTGCCATAGCTCAGTGCTATGGAATCACGAGAACTGTAGTTTTACCAGGTCTTTAGCCTTGTTTTCCACCCAGTGCTGGTGCTTCACCAAACATCCTGCATTCATTCTACAGCGTAGATCTACCCTGAGTGTTGAATTTTTTTTCTGGTTTGTCCGTCAAATGCAGGGAAAAGACCATCTTCCCAATCAGAAAGAAAGAGAGAAAGAAGAGCACATTCAAGAACTTTGCATTGATGCCTTGGAGCAGCTCAACACGTCTGCCGAAGGGATGAGTAAAGTGAGCGGCTTGTCAGGATTTTGTCAGGGTTTGAGCCTTGGACTTGAATTTTGAAGACTGCGGTTCGAATCCCTTTGCAACCATTGAGGTTTAGTGGGTGGCCATAGCAAGGCACAATCTCTCAGCCTCAGAGGAAGACAATGGCAAATCCCCACCTCCTTCTTGATCAAAATCTGCCATGAAAATTCCAGGATAACTTTGTCTTAATATCATCTTGAGTCCAAAATGACTTGAAGGCACACAACCACAACAGTAACCAGTAAGGCATGCCTTCAAGTTGGCCACTGACTTATGGTGGCCCCATAAATGTCATAGCATTTCCTTAGGCCAGGAATGCTCAGAAGTGGTCTGCCATTGCGTTCCTCTGGATATAGGCTACAGGACCAGGTTTGCCTCAATAGTCTCCCTTCCAAGTACTGACCTGGCCTCGTTCTGCTTGGCTTCCAGTATCAGAGAGGATACAAAGGGATCTTAGAGATTGGTAGCATAATCTTTAGGGGTTAGGCTAGGGTGCATCTACACTGCATTTTGACACCAGTTTAACTGCCATGATGAAATACTATGGAATCCTGGGATTGGTAGTTTGGTGATTTACTAGCACATTCTGGCAGCGAATGAGAAGAACTCCTATGATTCTATAGCACTGAGCCAAAGCAGTTGAAGAGCTGCCAAACTGCATTAGTTCTTGTTGTGGTTCAGTCTGACGATGAAGGGGGATTTGGGTTTATGCAGGATGATCAATGAAATGTTGAAGGCTCTGAATTGTCAGAAATGAGGTCTGTCCAAGGAAATGTTGAAGGTTCTGAATTGTCAGAAAGGCCACAGGTTAGCAGGGAAGCAGAAGGTTGTGATAAACATACTGAAACAGAAGTCAGTGATAAGGGTGACCTTTTACAGGATTTAGAACATCAACAAGTCACAGGTGGCTCGGGCAGCGAGTCAGAGGAGTCTTCCTCAGATAGAGATACAAGGTTAAGGTTAAGAGTTCATCATCCCAGGCGTTCTCTGAGAATAGCTGGTAAGCATGTGGGAACTCAAGGACAAAGGAATGCTTTCTTAGCCTGTAAGCATGGTTAAATAAGGAGAAACAGGAAAAGATTTCAGATGACACACATATCATTAACATACAATAAGGAAACACATCTTGTGGAGGACCACAGTTTCTTAGATACCACTCAGTGGACCATCCTGGATCAATGCGCAGGGGATAGCCCTGACGGGGACAGTGCATCACCACAGTCACACTTATGTAATCATGCAAATGCTCCATCCCCAATCATAGACCAGGAGCAACAGGAACATCCTTGGGAGAGTAATGGGCTCTCGGATGTATCTCAATGGATTGTCATTGATGAATGCACTGGGGATGTTGAGGAGGAGGACAACACTTTACACCTACATGATTCACTTCAACAGGAACACTCTTCAGGGGACATACACACTGTCTTGCACAAAAGGGACCCTGTCAATCCTCAAAGGAAACAGGTCTTGGTAGTAGGTGACTCCCTCCTTAGAGGAACGGAAGCCATCATTTCCAGACCGGATGGGATGGCTCGAGAAACATGCTGCCTCCCGGGGGCAAAAATACACCACATCACTCAGAGGCTCAGCAGGCTCCTAAAGCCCCATCACCCTCCCCACCTTATGTTGATTCATGTAGGTACCAATGACACCGCTAGGCATACTTTTCAAAAGATCACAAATGATTTTCGAGCTCTGGGAACAAAGCTAAAACTGTATAATGTACATGTGATCTTTTCATCCCTCCTCCCTGTTGTAGGACATGGCTCTACAAGGGCCGGAAAAATAGTACAGGTCAATAACTGGCTCAGAAAATGGTGTCAAGAGGAGCATTTTGGCTTCCTTGACCATGGTCTACTCTTCCAAGAGGATGGACTACTGGCAAGCGATGGGGTGCATCTCACACAAGTAGGAAAACATCTTTTTGCACACAGACTCACAAACCTCATCAGGCGCACTTTAAACTAGATCCACTGGGGGAGGGGAACAACAGCCTGGCGAACACTATATTACCCACGACCACAGGGAACCGCCGTAAGGCTAAACGGAGGGCTGCACAAACACAGCAAGGACCAAGTACAGAGAGCACAATAATCCCAAATAAACAGTTCGAGGGGAGGTCACAGGGGCTTACATGTCTTTACACTAATGCTCAGAGCATGGGAAATAAGCAAGACGAACTCCAACTCCTAGCACAGCACCACACATACGATGTCATAGGCATCACTGAAACCTGGTGGGATGACTCCCATCACTGGAATTTAACCATTGAGGGCTATAACCTCTTTCACATAAATAGAACAAAGGGGAGAGGAGGGGGAGTAGCTTTATATGTCAAAAACAGTTACGTTGCAGAAGAAATGCAAGACTGTAATCCGGGAAACCAGCTTGAAAGCATCTGGATAAGAATCAAGGGAACCGGGACTCAAAAAGATCTTGTCGTGGGTGTCTACTACAGACCTCCGAGTCAGGATGAAGGACTTGATGAAGCCTTCTGTCAACAGCTGACCAAACAGGCACAAAGAAGAGATATAGTAGTCATGGGCGATTTCAATTATCCCGATATCTGCTGGAAAACAAACTCAGCCAAGAGTACAAAGTCCAACAAATTCCTCACTTGCCTTGCAGATAATTTTATGGTCCAGAAGGTAGAAGAGGCAACAAGGGGATCAGCAACTCTTGATCTAATCTTAACAAATGTGGAAGACCTGATCAATACAGTTGAAGTGGTTGGATCCTTAGGGGCAAGTGACCATGTGCTCCTGCAGTTTGCAATACAAAGGAATGCTGAAACTAAGACAAGTCAAACACGCATTCTGGACTTTAAGAGAGCTGACTTCCAAAAAATGAAGGAATTACTGAGCGGCATTCCATGGACGCCGATATTAAAAAACAAGGGAGTTAAGGATGGATGGGAGTTTTTCAAAAGTGAAATACTCAAGGCGCAAATGCAAACAGTGCCAACAAAGAAGAAAAATAAGACAAGTGCAAAGAAGCCAGAATGGATGTCCAAAGAACTTCTAACTGAGCTAAAGCTCAAAAGTGACATGCACAAGAAGTGGAAAAGGGGAGAAATCACCAAAGAAGAATTCAAACGTATAGCCAACTCCTGTAGGGAAAAGGTTCGCAAGGCTAAAGCGCAAAATGAGCTCAGGCTTGCCAGGGACATAAAAAACAACAAAAAAGGTTTTTTTGCTTATGTTGGTAGAAAAAGGAAGAAAAAGGAGGCGATAGGGCCACTGCAAGGAGTAGATGGGGTGATGGTGACAGGGGATAGGGAAAAGGCAGAACTGCTTAATGCCTTCTTTGCCTCGGTCTTCTCACAAAAAGAAAGCCATCTTCAACCTCAGCAACATGGAATGGACGAAGGATTGGGGGAAATCCAACCCCAAATAGGGAAACAAGTTGTCCAGGAACACCTGGCCACTCTAAACGAATTCAAGTCCCCAGGGCCAGATCAGCTACATCCAAGAGTATTGAAGGAACTAGCGGAAGTTATTTCAGAACCACTGGCAATCATCTTCGAGAGTTCTTGGAGAACAGGAGAAGTCCCAGCAGATTGGAGGAGGGCGAATGTGGTCCCTATCTTCAAGAAGGGAAAAAAGAACGACCCAAACAATTACCGTCCGGTCAGCCTCACATCAATACCAGGCAAGATTCTGGAAAAGATAATTAAGGAAGTGGTCTGCAAACACTTAGAAACAAATGCGGTCATTGCTAATAGTCAACACGGATTTACCAAAAACAAGTCATGCCAGACTAATCTGATCTCTTTTTTCGATAGAGTTACGAGTTGGGTCGATACAGGGAATGCCGTGGATGTAGCATATCTAGATTTCAGTAAGGCCTTCGACAAAGTCCCCCACGACCTTCTGGCAAACAAACTAGTAAAATGTGGGCTAGACAAAACTACGGTTAGGTGGATCTGTAATTGGCTAAGCGAACGAACCCAAAGGGTGCTCACCAATGCGTCGTCTTCATCATGGAAAGAAGTGACAAGTGGAGTGCCGCAGGGCTCCGTCCTGGGCCCGGTTCTGTTCAACATCTTTATTAACGACTTAGACGAAGGGTTAGAAGGCACGATCATCAAGTTTGCAGATGACACCAAACTCGGAGGGATAGCTAACACTCCAGAAGACAGGAGCAGAATTCAAAACGATCTTGACAGACTAGAGAGATGGGCCGAAACTAACAAAATGAAGTTCAACAGGGACAAATGCAAGATACTTCACTTCGGCAGAAAAAATGGAAATCAAAGATACAGAATGGGGGACGCCTGGCTTGACAGCAGTGTGTGCGAAAAAGATCTTGGAGTCCTCGTGGACAACAAGTTAAACATGAGCCTACAATGTGATGCGGCAGCTAAAAAAGCCAATGGGATTTTGGCCTGCATCAATAGGGGAATAACGTCTAGATCCAGGGAAGTCATGCTCCCCCTCTATTCTGCCTTGGTCAGACCACACCTGGAATACTGTGTCCAATTTTGGGCACCGCAGATGAAGGGAGATGCTGACAAGCTGGAAAGCGTCCAGAGGAGGGCAACTAAAATGATTAAGGGTCTGGAGAACAAGCCCTATGAGGAGAGGCTTAAAGAGCTGGGCATGTTTAGCCTGCAGAAGAGAAGGCTGAGAGGAGACATGATAGCCATGTACAAATACATGAAGGGAAGTCATAGGGAGGAGGGAGCAAGCTTGTTTTCTGCTGCCCTGCAGACTAGGACACGGAACAATGGCTTCAAACTACAGGAAAGGAGATTCCACCTGAACATCAGGAAGAACTTCCTCACTGTGAGGGCTGTTCGGCAGTGGAACTCTCTCCCCCGGGCCGTGGTGGAGGCTCCTTCTTTGGAGGCTTTTAAGCAGAGGCTGGATGGCCATCTGTCGGGGGTGCTTTGAATGCGATTTCCTGCTTCTTAGCGGGGGGTTGGACTAGATGGCCCTTGAGGTCTCTTCCAACTCTACTATTCTATGATTCTATGATTCTATGATTCTATGAAGCAATGTTGATTTTGGAAGCTTAATTCCTGCCTTGTCTCTGCTTTTGGAAAAGGATTCTTGCTTTTGTTCATGCCTAGATCCTGTGTTTTGGATTGTATTTTGGAGTTCATGCTGCCTTGATTTTCAGGATTTATTTGCTATATTAGAAACTTTTAACTATATTCTGCAGTGACTTTAAATTATATTCTGCAGATTGCCTTTGCAATTGGATTATTGCTTTCTTCGCTGCTTTTTAATAAGACTTTGCTATCTTTTATCAATAAACTGTAAAAAACCAAGTCTGCTGTGGTGGAGTGTGTGTTAAGAGCAAGGTGAACCAGTGCTGAGGTGCAACAGTTCTACTGTTTAGACACAACTCCTGTCTCAAAACTGCAAAGGATCTCCATCAAGTTGTTAAATGTCATCAAGTTAATTTCATCTTACAGCAAACCTTTGAATCATAGGCCTCCAAGTTTTATCTACCTGGAAGACACTTTTCCACTTTTCCTCCTGCCTTCTGCGTTCCCAAGCATTATTGTCTTTTTGAGTGAGTCATGTCATCTTACAATATGTCCAAAGTACAATAATCTTTGATCTGGTCATCTTGGCTTCTAGAGAGAGTTCAGGCTTGATATGTCTTAGGATTCAGTGATTTGTCATTTTAGCAGTCTACTGTCTACTGTGTCCATAGAGGTAGCCTATCATAAATGTTATCCTACTCGCATCGTGTCCAGTAACATTGTACTAAGGGTTGATTTCTGCTTCCCTCCTTTTTGCAGGCTCTCTGGCCAAAGCTGCTTCTCTTTGTGGTTCCAGCACCATATACGCCAACTTTGGTCCCCCTTTGTAGATGTTTGAAGGAACTGGCTGCTATCCGGCAGGACGAATCCATCCTTTTCCTTGGCTCATGCAAAGGAGGTCTGTCAATTCCCTACATACTTGCCCAAAGGTCATTTGTGCAAGAAGGGGACATGGGACTTGCTTGCATCCCATTTCGATTCCTTTAATGCATTGCATGGAATCATTGAATAAGAAAGGACTAAGTTCAACCCCCTTCTGCCATCAGTAAGACACAATCTAATCCCTCTTGACAGACAGCTGTCCAGGCTCTGTTTAAAGGCTTTCAGAAAAGACACTGAGATGATCTATTTCACTTTTATTGTCAGGCAGTTCTTCCTGATATTCAAGTGGAATCTCCTATCCATTGCTCATTTATGTCCTAGTCTCCAGAATAGCAGAAAAGTAGTCTGTTCCTTCCTCAATGGGGTATCTTTTCAATTATTTTAACTTGAGTCTCAGGTTCTCTTCTCTCAACCTTCTCTTCTCCAGGTTCAGTGTCCCCAGCTCCCTAAGCCACTCTTCATGGGGATTCATGGTTTTACAATGTCTTTCGCTTCTCTTCTCTATAAAATGGAGCTGGTGTCTCCCAGGATTCCGGAGCATGGGCCATGGCAGTTAAAGTGGAACCATACTGCATTTGTTCTATAGTGTAGATCAGGCATGGGCAAACTTGGGCCCTCCAGGTGTTTTGGACTTCAACTCCCACAATTCCTAACAGCCGGTAGTTGAAGTCCAAAATACCTGGAGGGCCCAAGTTTGCCCATGCCTGGTGTAGATGCACGTCCCTCCTTGACCCCATTATTTTAAACCTACTGTGATGTGTTTTTCTTACACTTGTGGTTCTTCTTTTTCTTAGTGAACCTTCCAAGTGCCCAAGGAATAATGGCAAGACTCCTGGTAAGAAAAACTTAGGAAAAAACCAACATGTTCTTATCCCCCACTTGGAAATAACAACAACAACAACAACAATAACAATATTATTATTATTATTATTATTATTATTATTATTATTATTATTATTATTAAATATAGAAGTTGAAGGTGTTCACAGCTTAGTAGTACAGGCATTTCAAATTCACTGCACTAAACTATTCAGAGACGAGGCTAGCACAGTGATTCCCAAAGTGGGCACTACTGCCCCCCGGTGGGCACTGGAGTGATCCGGGGGGGCGGTGATGGCACCTATTAGGACATGGGGGCAGGGCCAGAGGAGGGGCAGGGCCTCTTCCCAAGTGTCGGAGACAGGGCTGAGCACCTGAGGCGCCTATTAGAGAACACGCAGGGGGTGGAGCTAGAGGAATGGGCGTGGCTTCTTCCCAAGAGCCCAAGACAGGGCTGAGAACATATACCTCTTCTGAGGCTCTTGTTGGGAGACAGAGGGTGGAGCTAGGGAATGAGGCGGGGCCTCCTTCCAAGAGCCCGAGACAGGGCTGAGCCTCTATACCTCTCCTGAGAGGCCTTTTAGGACTAAAGGGCGGGGCTAGGGGTGGGGCTTCTTCCCAAGAGCGCCAGACAGGGCTGAGCCTCTATACCTCCCCTGAGGCGCTTGTTAGAACACGGGGGCGGGGTAGAGAGGTTCAGCCCTGTCAGGCACTTGGGAAGAGGCCCCGCCCCCTCCTCTAGCCCCGCCCCCTGTGTCCTGGCAGGCACTGCAGGACAGGGATAGAAGCTCAGCCCTACCTCAGAGCTCGTAACTCCGCCCATCCCAGTCCTGGCTGCCCATTGGTGGCCCCGCCCACCTCCCCTCGCAGACCTGCATCTTGGACTAGGGGAGAGGCTCAGCCCTGCCCTCTTGAGCAGGAGCCACGCCCACCCCTCTAAGCCACGCCCATTTTCCAGAGGTCACTGAGTCATATTTTTTCTGGAAAGGGGGCGTCAGGCCAAATAAGTTTGGGAACCACTGCTTTATACATTTCAAATTTGGGAAATAGATACATTATATAAAAGGATAAAAATTATGCAGAAAAGAACAGATATAAATATGGTGGGTCTGTCTTTGGGTATCTAAGCTTATCCAACGTATATCCAAGATAAATACTATACTATTGTTTTATGACCTTGTTTTAATTTTTGGGGAAAAATATTAAATAAAAATAGTATATAAAAAGGGAATAAATTTGGATAAGTGAGACTCTACTGTAGTAATTTATTGCCAGTATTGTGCTATCCTAATAATATAATATTGTATGCACATTTAATTTGCAAGCCGCTCTTGAGTCCCCTTCGGGGTGAGAAGGGCGGGATATAAATGTATTAAATAATAATAATAATAATAATAATAATAATAATAATAATAATAATGATTTAGTACAATACAGTAATTTAATGCTTATATGATGCTATGCTAATAATATATTGTATGTTCATTTGATTTGTAAGCCACTCTGAGTCCCCTTCGGGGTGAGAAGAGCGGGATATAAATAAATAAATAAATAAATAAATAAATAAGCATGAAGATGATGGGATTATGTAGATTTCTTTTCCCAGGCCAGGCAAAACAGAGAATGTTGAAATGACTACAGTCTCCTTTTGTTTCTAAACCACACCCAAGGCTGTTTCCCAATGTGAAACAACAGCTAGATAGGGTTGTTGTGTGTTTTCCAGGCTGTATAGCCATGTTCCAGAAGTATTCTCTCCTGACATTTTGCCCACGTCTATAGTAGGCATCCTCAGAGGTTGTGACGTATATACTTCACAACCTCTGAGGATGCCTGCCATAGATGTAGGCGAAATGTCAGGAGAGAATACTTCTGGAACATGGCTATACAGACCCGAAAACACACAACAACCCTGTGATCCTGGCCATGAAAGCCTTCGACAACACAGAAAACAGAGAATGTTGAATGACCACAGTCTCCTTTTGTTTTTAAACCACACCCGAGGCTGTTTCCAAATATGAAACAATAGCTGGATCATTTGCTTCCTGGCATAGGTCAGGTAGAGATCAATATTTCCTGTCCCAGAAGTAAAATAGAACATATTTAATAGATGCATAAAAATAATAGTGGAATAAAATTTATTTTATAGAAGGGAGAGAGATAGAGTTCTGTAGGTGATAGGAAGCCTGGGAGGCTTTGTGCAAAAAAAAAAAAAGGGGGGGGGGCACTGCTTTATCTCATTTTGGCTTGTTGCAAATAAAGCTTTCCCAGGCACTCAATTAACAGGGGACAATGCCTGCTGTCAATCAACTTAAGTACCTGGCTCTCTTTCAACACAACAGTCACACAACAGTTAGACTTTGACCACAGGAGCTAAGCCCACACTCATTTTCAAATCTTAGCCAAATCCTACCTGAAGCCAGGGAGCAAAAATGTCCTCCTGCTGCCTCTACTTCTGCGAGAACCAACTGCCCTCCTGTTTAAGGTGGTTGTGTTCCTGAATGTCATCTCCTGGTCATCCAAGATGGAAGAGGAGCACCAGAAATGGTTCCTTGGAAGTGCTCCATCTCTGTGCTTCCTCCCCTTTCCGTAGGTCTTGGCCTCCAATCCGACCCAGAGAGGCAGCTGGGCTTTGCAGCTTTTGCATGTCCTCCATAGCAACATCCATTCAGCCGTCCGAAAGTTGTGGTCCAAACAAATCCCGTGCCTTTGGGAGTTCTTCCAAGTGGGTAGGTAAGCCTCCCTGGGCTCCCATCGTAAGGTCAGGAAAAAAGATTCATCACTACAATCATCTTGGTATATTTGCGAGTTAAGAAATTGAGAACTTGATTATTCATGGGTTGTTGTATTTCCTGCCACCTCCTCTGCTGCCCTACACATTGCCACAAAAATATGTTCTCTCTGGGTATTTCTAAGTTCCCCAGTCTGGTTTTGTAATCAATACCTGGCAGAAGCTGACTGTGGAAACACACGGGAAGACCTTGAAATGCTTAGAGAAGTGTTCCCTTTAAGGCATTTCTGGATCCTCCATCCTTCGGTGATCTTTGTGAATGCTAACCTTGACTTTCCTGTCACTGTATCCCCTACAATAAACTGTCTCTCAAAACTGTCTTTAGTCCTAAAACACAATCTTGGGTTATTTTTGCACGCTTTTTTTTCATATCAGGAGCGACTTGAGAAACTGCAAGTCGCTTCTGGAGTGAGAGAATTGGCTGTCTGCAAGGACATTGCCCAGGGGACGTTTTTGATGTTTTACCATACTTGTGGGAGGCTTCTCTCATGTCCTCGCATGGAGCTGAAGCTGACATAGGGAGCTCATCCGTGCTCTCCCCGGGTTGGACTCGAACCGGCAATCTTCAGATCAGCAACCCAACCTTCAGGTCAGCAGTCTGCCAGCACAAGGGCTTACTTGCATATTTACCCAGCTAGGTATTTTTTCCCTTCTCTGCTTTCCTTTGCCTTCCTTGCTTCCTTCCCTCCTTTTTCTTTTCCCCCATACTCTCTCTCTCTCTCTCCCTTCTTCCCTTTCCCCCCTCTTTTTCTCCTTCTTTCTTTCCTTACTGCTTCCCTTACTCACACACACGTATCACTTTTCTTTCCCAACGACATCACAGTGGGTCACTTCACCTCGCAATAGCATTTATAGTGCAAACATCCATATATACTTCAACTTTTATATAGGAAGATTTAGAAGATGTTTATAAAACTTGTATTGCTGTTGTTTTCTTAATGTCCTTCTGCATTGCACACAGAGAGCCTGTGTGGTCTCCTAATTCAGGTGGCATGATTATTTTATGTTTTCCTTGCAGAAAGCCCAGGAGTCAGCAGCCCTGAATGGCAGCAGAAGCTGTTGCAGGTAGATTATTACCTTTTGTCTGAATGGGAGAGGGATTCGCATTATTTTCTATTTTTGCAGTTGTCTTTAACCCTTGACCTCTGTGAAAAGAAGAACGTCTACTGCACTGAATTTAGTAAGAGCTAGACCTCACCCCTTCTTGCTTCTCTCTTTTCATTTTTGTTGCTACCACAAACTCTTTTAATTTTGGTTGAGCAGTGGTTCCCAACCTTTTTTTAACCAGGGCCCACGCTCTCCAACATTAGTGCCAAAAGGGTTATGAATCTGTTTTTGGTCAACTGTAGATTTGATCTGGTTATTTGGGGTGCTGATTCAGAAAATTGCATTGGATAGACCACATCAGCTCTAGTTTCTGATACAGAATATATGCCATCTAGTAGTTGCCATCTGCTTGCCCACAGAAAACCATATGTAATAATCTAGAGCTGATGTGGTCTATCCAATGCAATGGTCAGCTCTGCAGAAAGGAGTGGAAATAAAATAAATAAACAAACAGACAAACAAACAAACAAACTGGAAGGAGGTTCGCAGACCTTATTTTCGTTCTCGCGGTCAACTGCTCATCCGCAGCCCACCCGTTGGGAACTACTGCTCTAGAGATATTTATTGAAAAACTATAGGAAAATGTGCTGCAATATGCCCTGTGAAAAAATGTTTTGGCAGTTTAATAAACTTTTCCATGTTTTTTTATAGAACCAATTAGAAAATGACATTTATAACCCAGGAACAAAAATTGTGTTGCATAGTGTTATCCCTGCATTGAGAGAAAAGAAGAAACTGTTCACTAAAAAGGGTACTGGATATTTCTTTGTGCACGGATTTCATAACTAGTGGAATGCAGGTTTACACCAGAGCTATACCTTAACAAGATTTGGGTCTTTGTTGTTCTGTCCTCTTCAGTTTCTTAGAAGGTCCCTGGAGACCATTGATGATAACACTTGGAGCCAGAACTTGAGCAGAGAACTGGAAAATCAGATGACCAGCTACTCCGATCAATCAACAGAAAAGGTTTGTTCCAAGGTCCTTGGGCTAAAGCTGCCATCCTATGTCCAGTTGCCTGGTAGTTTGTTATGGGATATGCTGGTCTTGAAGTGATTTATGGTTTCCAAATCACGACCTCCCCAAACTGGATAGCAAGTGTCACAGAAGCAAGCAAAAATACATAGCAAAGTCCTTTCACATCAAAAATATGCTTCAACCCGTCTATCAGCAGAGTCCAACTTCCAATATCTGACCTTATATAAACACTGTATTAGTAAATTCACATATTCAGGTTTTCATCCCAAATATCCAGAGCCTTTAATATTCACAGTTGCAATATATACAAATGTACAAATAGGATATATAGATCCACTTTCCTTGTAAACTTGCATACAATCAGTCTTCACAATCAACATAGGCAGATACACTGAGTCACATAGGAGAGAGAGGTTTTCCCTGACGTTAAGTCCAGTCATGTCTGACTCTCGGGGTTGGTGCTCATCTCCATTTCTAAGCCGAAGAGCCGGTGTTGTCCATAGACACCTCCAAGGTCATGTGGCCAGCATGACCTTGTTATGTAGCCACCTCCTTGCTTAGTTTTTCCAATATACCTCACAACCTCTGAGGATGCCTGCCATAGATGTGGGTGAAATGTCAGGAGAGAATGCTTCTGGAACATGGCCATACAGCCCAGAAAACACACAACAACCCCAGTACACCTTCCCATTACCACTTTCCCTTAGGTATTGCATCATGACTTTCACAGTCATTACCTAGGTACTATCAATCAACCACATTTTCATCAAATAATATTTTTATGTGATTAGAAATGTTGTCCCATTTCTATCTAACAGAGCTTGCCCACTGGACACATTTATTTTGATGCAGATGTCTGTAGGATGACATGGTACAGTCGACTGGTAGAAGTGAATGCAGACTCAACAAACCAATGCTCACATTGAGCTTGGTAGCCTTCATCAAGTGATTGCTCATACATTGCTTTATTATTATCACACTCGCCAACACACATTTCAGTGCCTCAGATGTTAGCCCTATTTCTGGATATAATTGATCTATGGATTCCAAAAGAGGCACCAACTTACCCCTCTCCACTCTCAATTTTGAGATACAGAACATATGTCCTCTCCAGTTGCCATCTACTCACCCATAGAAAACCATGATAACTATATCTAAGAAATTAGAGCTGATGCAGTCTATCCAATGCAATTTTCTGAATCAATGTCCCCAAAAAACTTAGAAACAGGTCTAAAAACTAAGGTACTGATAAATTCTTTTTGTTGAGCTGTGTAACAGGTTGATACAACTTTAACCAGAATTCAAGAATTTGAAATTTGGGAGCTACTTTTAGAGAGTTCTGCTGCTTTCCCCTGAATGGAGATCTCCTTAATATATAAATTAAATTGCCATCCAAACTATAAATCCCAGGATCCATATATAGGGACCTTGACAAAATAGGATCAGATGGTTATAATTGTAGTTGACTCTCCACATTTGCAGATTGGATTATTCATAGATTTGATGAAGAGGTTCTCTCTAGAAATCATTAGGTTCTTGGTGGAATCTTTCCCCCAAAGAGACACTCTGGAAGACCCAAAGCAAGTATAGGCAAATTTGGCCTACCAGCTGTTAGGAATTGTAGGAGTCGAAGTCCAAACACCTGGAGGGTCAAAGTTTGCCCATGCCAGACCTAGAGATTCTTAGAGAGAGTACATCTCTAGGGATGTCTAGGTCCTCCAATGCAATTCTTGGTCAGCTTCCAGCACATGTTGACCACCTAAAGAGGTGCTACCTTAGATTAAATATAGCATTTTCTTTTTTGTGGCTTTTCACTTTCACAGGAGTTCTGTGCTCCTAATTCCAATGAATGTGGAGTGCTGACTTTAGATACACTTGAGATCTCCTGTTCTATCGCTGAATCGTTCTGATGTTTATCTTGGCATTGAGTTGGAATCTACCATCTTGCCGACTGCCTTTCTCTACCTCTTCCTTCTTCTTCTTCCAGAGCTTCCTTTACAAAGCTTTGGGAGTTTCGCTGGCAAGTTGTGATGATCTGAACTTTGTTCAAGAGCAGATGCAGCACTTGATCAAGAATGCCAATTATTTGGAAGCATCAGAGAGAGAGGTGAGAGGCTTGTGAGCCCAGCAAGCTGCCCAGATGGTAAGATTTGTTGGACGGCACAGTATACGGATTGGTCATCAGTTGGGAGGGCTCGGATTGTGTCTTCCTTTATGGCAAAAGGGGGTTGGACTGGATGACCTTTGGGGTCTCTTCCAACAGTAGAATTAAGGAGAATTCCCAGGGATCACCCCATAAGGCTTACAGGAAGCACTGTGCTTATCCCCTATTTAGCAAGTGAGTTGTTGTTGCAAAAGGGTTTCCAGAAAACTCACAGCAACCTAGTTTCCAAGCACTTCATTTCTTTCAATTTGATGGAATTGAGGATCACCAGAGAAGCCTTGGATGGCCATACTGGCCCCAACCTAGCCTTTGTCTAATCCAACATAGACAAATGTGAAATTGAATATTTGGCATTATAAGACCAGGTCCATTTGATATACATTACTAAGGAGGGCTTTGACACGATATATATATATACACACACACACACACACACACACATACACACACACACACACACACACACACACACACACACTAAGGAGGGCTGATAAAATGTACAGACTGACATTTCATTTTTCTCTTCCCTTGTAGAAAGTCATCCAGGTCCTTTCCTTTTCTGCCGTGAGTCACTTTGACCTGACTCTGGCCACGCTGCATGCGTTTGGAGCCGAAATGGGTCAGAAAATTCAGTTTCTCGATATCGTCAGTCGCTATAAGGTAAATGGGGATTTCGTGTCAGGAGTGACTTGAGGAACTGCAAGTCGCTTCTGGTGTGAGATAATTGGCTATCTGCAAGGACGTTGCCCGGATGTTTGATGTTTTACCATCCTGTGAGAGGCTTCTCTCATGTCCCCACATGGGAAGCTGGAGCTGACAGGGAGAGCTCATCTGTGCTCTCCCCAGATTCGAACCGGCAACTAAAGTGATGCCAAACTGCATTCATTCTACAGTGTAGATGCACCCTTAATCCCAGGTACTATAGCTATTGCCTCATCTTTCATATTCCATATTCCTTATACTAGAAGATTTGTCTTCTTCTTCTAGTCTGTCAGTCATCTACAGGAGTTTGTTTCACACCCACAAAAAGTCTATTTCTGAGGGCAGGCAAACAATTTTCAATGAAAGTCACTAAGGGAGATGGGAGATGGAGACAGGGTATAAATAAAGGCTTATTATTATTATTATTTTATTATGACACAGCAAACAAGATAGATATGCTGGATGTCGTATCACAAAATCACAAGTCGAACACTTCCCAAGTGTCTAGGACTGTGTGATGTATTTTCGGATGATGCGCACAGATCCCAGCAGGGTGGCCTTTTGCAGTTGGCAGATCGTAATTTTGTCCATGTCTATTGTTTCCAAATGCCGGCTGAGATCTTTTGGCACGGTACCCAGTGTGCCCATCACCACCGGGACCACCTGTACTGGTTTCTGCCAGAGTCTTTGAAGTTCAATCTTGAGGTCCTGATAGCGGCTGAGTTTTTCCTGATGTTTTTCGTCAATGCGACTGTCACCTGGGATGGCGACATCAATGATCCAAACCTTTTCCTTTTCCACAACTGTGATGTCTGGTGTGTTGTGTTCCAGAACTTTGTCAGTCTGGATTCAGAAGTCCCACAGTATCTTTGTGTGTTCATTTTCCAATACTTTTGCAGGTTTGTGATCCCACCAGTTATTATTATTATTATTATTATTATTATTATTATTATTATTATTATTATTATTATTATTTTATTATGACACAGCAAACAAGATAGATATGCTGGATTTCATATCACAAATTCACAAGTCGAACACTTCCCAAGTGTCTTGGACTGTGTGATGTATTTTCGGATGATGCGTGCAGATCCCAGCAGGGTGGCCTTTTGCAGCTGGCAGATCGTAATTTTGTCACCGTCTATTGTTGTTATTATTATTATTATTATTATTATTATTATTATTATTATTATTATTGTCTATTATTATTATTATTATTATTATTATTATTATTGTCTATTATTATTATTATTGTCTATTATTATTATTATTATTATTATTATTATTATTATTATTATTATTATTAACGGGAGGCCTGCATTGTGAGTAATCTGGTGGGACGAAATCACAAAATAGATTTTGTCTAAACAATAGGAAGAACTTCCTGACGGTGAGAGCTGTTTGACCATGGAAAGTGCTGCTGCCTGGGAATTCAGTGGCTGGATGAGCATCTGCTAGGAGGGCTTTGATGGTGCATTCTTGCATATCAGAATGGGGTTGGACTAAATGGCCTTGAGAGTCTTTTCCAGTTCTATGATTGTTAAGTCCTGGGTGGGGTAGACCCATTAAATCAACAAAAGGATGTGCATTTCTGTTGACTTTCCTTTTAACACTACATTCACTTGGTCTCAAACTGGACGCTGTCAAAAAGGATCCAAGCTTCTGCTGCTGTTAATGCCATTTTAGGACGGTTTAAGCTAGAAGGAGAGAAGTATCAGCCATATCAAGTAACGTTTTCTGTTCCTCAGGACTACCAGAGAGGCAGAAGGAGCCACATTCACCAAACGCTGATGCTCACGTATGGCAAAGTGGCTGCCCAAGGCCCCAAGGAGCTCCTGCTCTCCAGGGTGGAGAATGGCTTCTTGAAGCGAGTCCTCCTCCATCACCAGATGAGCTGCCAGGTAGGAACTTTAAAAACTCTAGATTCAGACAGAGATCTTCTTTCTCATCAAAGCTTTTGCACTCACATAACTGAAGGACCTGAAGGTTGCTGGTTCAGATCCGCGAGACGGGGTGAGCTCCCATCTGTCAGCTCTAGCTTGCAGGGACATGAGAGAAGCCTCTCAGCTAACACATCCATGCATCCGCTGGGCAACGTCTCTGTAGATGGCCAATTCTCTCACACCAGAAGCAACTTGCAGTATGTTCTCAAGTCACTTCTCACATGATTATAAAAAAACGTAAGGCCCAGTCCACTCTGCCATATGATGCATTTTAACTGCATTGAACTGCATTATATGAGTCTAGACCATTGATTCCCAACCTGTGGGCCATGAGACCTAAAATAAGGTCCACGGCTCTAGATTATTAAATATGGTTTTCTGTGGGCGAGCAGATGGCGACTACTGGATGGCCTATGTTCTGTATCAGAAACTAGAGGTGATGTGGTCTATCTAATGCAGTTTTCTGAATAAGCATCCCAAATAACTAAACCGAATCTAAAGTTGACCAAAAACGGATTCGTAACCCTTTTGGTACTTATGTTGGAGAGTGGTCCCTAGTCAAGTGGCCCCTGGTCAAGTTGTCACTGGTCAAAGTGGGCCCTGGTCAAAGTGGACTCCAGTCAAACTGGTCCCTGGTCAAGGTGGGCCCTAATCAAGGTGGGCCCTGATCAAAGTGGTCCCTGGTCAAAGTGGACTCCAGTCAGAGTGGTCCCTGGTCAAAGTGGCCCTCGTCAAAATGGTCCCTGGTCAAAGTGGTCCCTGGTCAAAATGGTCCCTGGTCAAAAAAAAACTTTGGGAACCACTAGTCTAGACTGACCATATAATGCAGTTTCAAACTATATTATATGGAAGTGTATATGGGGCTTAAAATCACCATTGGAGATGCTAAATCTAGGTATGAAGACACATAGTTGGATTGTAGATAGAGTTCACTCTGGAATCTTAAGTGAGTCTGGGATGCTGTGGACAGATTATTGACTGGTGTTGGTAACACATAGCACATAACTCCATTGTCGAAAGACCTTTACTAGTCCATTTTGGAGCAGTTTTCAGAGAATTCATTATGACCATCCAGCTGGTGATGCATCTTCATTGCATAGTTAATGTAGTTTGATAGTGACATAGCTCAATGCCATGGGAGTTACAGTGTTGCCGTGTCTCTAGTCTTCTCTCTGAAAGAGCGTTCATGCCTCTTCTAACTCTGATTCCCAGGAATCTATAGCATAATGGGCTTGTTGTGGGGCTTCATTTGTTATTTCACAATAAATGAAAGATGCCTTAGATTTTCTGTTTCCTTTTTTCAGGTGTTGGGTGTTAGCATTGAAATCAAGGTGAGTTATGAGAGATCTATCTGTATTGTAGCCATATGGGGATCTCTGTTTGTTTACAGCCATTCCCTCCAGTTTGTGACTGGCTCTGAGGGAGAAATGGGGTTTCATTCCAAGAATTTTCCCTTAGGGCTTCTTGGCACTTCAGAAATACGTTTTTCAAGAACTTTTTGCATATTTCGGAATACCCTTTTATAATTCAATGGAATGAGCGGGGAGCGGAGAGGCTCCTTCAGGCAGGGGGGAATCTTTTTAAATCCCACCTCTAATACCCATATAAGAAGGCGCTGACACCAAATATATCGGACACCTCTCCACTCTCCTCATGCTCACACGCAAGCACATGTATGTGATAGGCGAGGGTATACCGTTTGATTTTAGATTTTCTTTTAAAATGGTAGCTGCCACCAACCTAAAATGTCTTTAGGATTTTTGTTGTTAAATGTGTCTGAGGCAAACTTCTCCCATTCCCTGCCCACACTGTTTCTATCCCTGGCTCCCAAACTGATGTTCACTATGAGGCTTTTCTGTGGTATTTTATTGTTGTATTGCTGGAACTTTTATTAAGTCTTCCCAATGGAAAATATACACTGTGGAGGCACTTGAAAGTTGAAAATAGAATAACAATTTATTTTCTTAAAAACAGGTAAATGATTACTTCAAAGAGGTGCATTAGCGTAAACGGTTACAGACGTTCTTCAGCTTAACTTAGTTGTATGTTTCAGGTTACTTCACTTAGTTTCAAATAGTTTCAACCAACCAATCTACCTATTGGTCACAAAACCCTCGCTCTATTTGCTAAGAATAGTCACGAGTTCCCCTGGGTTGTTAATTAACTCTAACCTAGAGTCTTTCTATTAACCAGCCCAGTAGTGAGAGTCAATCCCTTGAGTTTTCTTCCCCCCAAGAGATCCAAACTGCCTGACTTAGCCTGTCAGTTTCCACAGCTTTCAGTTCTCTCTCACACACACACTCTCCAAACTCCAAAACTGAACTGCCTCTTCAAACCCTAAAACAGAACTGCCTGGAGCTCTTTTTTTTTCTCCACTCTAAGACTTGGCTCCTCCCATCTGCTCTGGTTGGCCAATCCTCTCTAAGCTCCTCCCCCTTTCTAACCACACTCAAAATGGCTGCCTGGCATTCCTCTACAAAATGGAGGCTTGCCTCACTCACTGTTACCCAGTCTTCATTCCAGGCCTAATAGTTAAGGTTCACTACACCTTTCTATTCCTGGTGGGACCTAATCCTGGATATCTCTAGTTGAGTGCTCCAGACAGGATATTGCATGGTTCTTTTGGAATTTCAGGACATAAACCTCAAGCTGGCCTTCGTTCAAAGCACGATAGATATCTGCCAGGCCATCCATCAGACCAAGGATTTCCAGAACGTCAAATTATCCTGCAAAAAGGAACTGCTTGATATTTTGTTGGTGAGTGATGCAGATGCAGGCATTTTTTTCACTGACTGGCTGTTTCCGTTGGTGATGTCTATGCCACTGGGCTGCTAAATCTGCTCTGGATTTTAGTTTGAACTACAAAGAAACCCTCTAAGGGCACGCCTACATTTTCCACTTAATCCAAGGACAGTCTGAAGTCTTATGCTTTGGACTGGCCTTGGAGTGACCATGATGGTGATAGTCCACATTCAGCTAAAGCCATTGCAGTGCCACATTGTTGTCCAGATACTAGGGTTGAATGAAAAGTAATGCCTCCACCTTCGTAACTCCTCAACAGATGGCAGTGCTGGTATACAGCAGGCCCTGGTTAGTTCAGTAGACTCTCCTCTACAGTTCCATTTGGTGGGAAGCCTTAGCATTGAACGGTTGTGTTGTTAAAGTGCGAAGTATGGAACCCTGCACATATGGTCAGTCAATGCGACTTAAGCAACGTGCAGTCATTGAGTTCTTGACAGCAGAAAGTGTCACCCCGAAGTTGTTTATGGTGATCGTGTTGATGTGAGTCCTGTGCATCATTGGGCGAGTAAGTTTAAAGATGTTGAGGTGGGAACATCTGACTTGCGTGACAAGCAAAGAGTTAGATGTCCTGTGACAGCAACCGCCGAGTTTCACAAGCAAAAGGTGGACAGATTGATTCAGGACGATCGTCGTATCACTCAGAGAGAAATTTCAAGCATAATCAGCATTTCACAAGAAAGTATGGGTGACATTATTGCTTTGCTTGGCAATCGGAAGATCTGTGCACGATGGGGACTGTGAGACACTGGTTGCAGAAACAGAGTGTCGACTTCTTCCGTGACGGCTTCAGAAAACCTGTTCATCGGTGGCAGAAATGTATCCAACTGTCTGGTGATGATGTGGGAAAGGATTATTTCTGTGTTTGATTTATTAAAATATTCCCATCCAAACCCAAGTAACAAAGGTGAAGGCATTACTTTTCATTCAACCCTTGTAGTACGGCTACATCTGTCCCCCTAGGATGTCCATGTATTTTCATTTGCGCAGATGAGCCTGGAGGTGCAAGACTTCTACTAAAATAGCTTCAGTACCTTGGACAGCTCCATAAACAGTTAGACTGTACCTGGAACAGATTCACTGTTCCGCAGCATATCTTTGTCATTCTCTTATTTATTTATTTGTTTATTTATTTACTGCATTTATATACCGCTTTTCTCACCCCTGGGGGGACTCAAAGCGGTTTACAACATAATGGCAAAATGCCAACCATACATTAGAAAACATAACAGACTGATCAAATCATAAACAATAAATGAGCAACATCAAGTGTACTTATCGAACAACTCAAAAATAACAAAAATAGAAATTTAAATATATAAATCAAACATTTAGGACATGTTTACTAATAGATCTAATATTAGTAAACAGTTAAACATTAAACGTAAAAAGGCAATTTGCAACAAGCCAACAGGCAGATGTAGTGTCAGTGTTTAAAGTGCTGTCTGAATTAGATTATATTGCACAATTCCACAAGATAAAAAGGGCCAAGTTAAGAAGGTTTGGTTACCATTCCCCTCCCCCCACCTGCTTCCCAAATTACCTCCCCATAATGTCTAGCCCCAGTCTTTATGCCCTCCCAAAGATTCCCAAGATCTTTGCAAATAAGGACGCCTCTGGATACTGTTCAGGCAAAGCCCAGGTCTTCATGGGGGATGGGCGGTGTAAACTGTGATATGAGGTCCTTGGGGAAGTAGATGGAGGTGTTTTTTCTTGTGATGGTGAGGTGTCTCTATCCATGTTGGTAAAAGTTGCTCAGCAAAGCAGGCTCTGGGTCCAGTGATGGCGTTTTTATTTGCTGCTGGCTTCTGGTGGAATAGTACAGCTGTGGGAGCCACACCCAGTTTGTTTGGTGAGGCTGGCCCCAGGCAGAAGTTCTTAGGTAGAGCTCTCACCCTCTGGCTGTTGCTCAGCAAAGCAGGCTCTGGGTCCAAGTGATGGTGTTTTTATCTGCTGCTGGCTTCTGGTGGAATAGTATTCTCTTATTACTTTGCACTCCTTTTTGTAAGTTCAGGATTTCATGAAGGATGAACCACTAGATTCTCTGGAGACTCCACTTCGTCAGAAAGCCATCACTGCCATTGCAATTCTGAGGTAGGCTATTTATGGGCCCAATAGTCAGAGTTGTAAATGAAAAATCACTATGTTGCTCAGGTCCAGAAATCTAAAGGACTATACAATGGGTCCTTGGTATCCATTGGGGGTTGGTTCCAAGGCAGTGTGCAAATGCCCAAGATCATTATTTATCATGCCACAGTATAATTGTGTTCTTTATATAAAATGGCAAAATCATAGTTTACTTTTTTGGAATTTTAAAAAACATTTTCGATCCATGGATGGTTGAATCCATGGCTCCAGAATTGGTTGACATGCAAAGCTAATGGTATTCTCCAATATGAACCTGTCTATATTTTCAGATTGTCAGGGAGGCCTTTTTCTGGTATGTTTAGTCTGGAGAAGAGAAGGTGAAGGGATTTAGACATGATGGCCATGTTTAAATACTTGAAATTGTATCATGCTGAAAGTGAAGCAGATTATTGTCTGCTGCTCCAGAGATTTAGACATAGACCAGTACATTCAAACTCCAGGAAAAGAGATTCCACATGAACATTAAGAAGAGTATCCTTTAAAAAAATTATTTATGGTTTTAGAATTACACTAAAAGTGGGGGAACAATTGTAAAATATAAGGAAAACAATAAGATAAAAAGGAAAAAGAGTAAGGGGGGGGGAGACAATAAAGGCATATAATGAGAGAAAATAACAAAAAGGAAAATGAGAAAAACAAAACCTAACAAAATGCCAAAAAACAACAGCAAAAACAAACAAAAGATTAGGAAGGGTATCTTGATAGTGAGAGCCATTTAATAGTGGAATATACTGCTTGGAAGTTCATTGGAGGTTCCTTCTCTGCAGCTTTTTAAGTAGAGACTTGATGGCCATCTGTCAGGAGGGCTTGGATTGTGTGTTTTTGTATGGCAGAATGGGGTTGGGTTGGGTGGCTCTTGGAGTCGCTTCCAAACCTATAATTTTATGTTATCCCTCTTCTTCTCCAAATGACACATCCTCAGTTGGTTTGGTTGCCAGACTTTTAATCATCTTGGTTGATGTCCTCCAAGCATGTTCAAAATTATTGAAGACTCTTCTTGCAAAACCACCTTGGGAAAGCCACGCTTTCTCAGCTTCAAAGGGCAGCAAAGTCAGACCCTCTCTGAACAAATTCTGTCAAGAAAATTCTTATATTGCTCAAAAATCATTAAGACATAACAACAGTCTGTAAACTTCTGCCTTGTGGCTTCTTTTCCATTCTTCCTTCTTCTGACAGCAAAGTGAAGCCTCTTCTTAGCACAGAGGACATCCGCACTGTCTTGGATGAAAGCATCAAAAGTTTGTTTCCGCTCCCTCCCCTGGAACAACTGAAGGAGAAAGCAGAGACAGAAAAGGATGTGCTAGATATCGAGGTACATGCAGACCATTTCTTTCTTGCCTCTTTTCTTTCTCTCTGAGTCCAGGACAATGTTAGTTTGTACTTTTCGTCTAGTTTCATTCCTGTAAAGGTCTTTTGGGCTTTGACATAACACATCTTAAGGGCAGGAGCCTCCAGTGGTATAGTGGGTTAAAGCCTTGTGACTTGAAGGTTGGGTTGCTGACCTGAAGGCTGGCAGGTTCAAATCCAACCCGGGGAGAGCACAGATGAGCTCCCTCTATCAGCTCCAGCTCCATACAGGGACATGAGAGAAGCCTCCCACAAGGACGGTAAAAACATCAAAAACATCCAGGCATCCCCCGGCAACATCCTTGCAGACGGCCAATTCTCTCACACCAGAAGTGACTTGTAGTTTCTCAAGTCACTCCTGACATGGAAAAATATTATTAAAGGCCAATTAAACTCATTAAACTATTTGGTATGATTAGCCTTTAGGTCCCACAGTTTGCCTTGTGGGCTCCCAGCACTTTACCCCACTCTGGTTCCACTATTCATGTTTCCACATGAATAGTGCCCCTCCCACATAATCCTAAACAGCCCCACTCCCTTGTCTAACTGATATGTTATGTGTTTATCTTAAAGTTTTAAAATTGTTTGGTTCTTGCTATGTATTTTAATTTTGTAACTTGTACTGTTTTTATACATATATCAAATGTTGTTTTTAGGGCTTTGTCCCCATGTAAACCGCCTCGAATCCCCTTGGGGAGATGGAGGCGAGATATAAGAAATAAATTATTATTAAAATTTTATTATTATTGTCACTGCAGGAACTATACACTTCCTCCATGGATGCCTTTGGAGACCTTTTGAAGAGCATCATTGAGGAAAACCCAACTTCAGAGCTGCTGGATGAAATGTTCCAGGTGAGCATTCGTTGCAGCAGACATCTACCTGCATGAAAACCTCTGGTTTTGTATTCAAGAGATTTGGAAAGATGTCCAGTGTTTGTAATTTTGATTTTCAGTTCATGTATTATACTGAGGAAGCAGAGAGTAGTTTACATTTTCATTGCTGCTTTATTGCAGATTGTGACACCGCACAACCAAACCGGCACAAGCATCAGCACGTGCAATACACAATAAGCATCTATGTGCAACTTTCTGCAATGTATGCCTAAGCACAATGCAGTTATGCACATGCACAGCTCTGTGTCTGCAACTTTGAAATTGACTATCTGCAGCAGCAATATATGCACAACTCTCCTTCCATAACCTTGAATTGAAGGCAGATGTTCTACACCAGGCAATAATGCTGACCACTCTTTATTTAGTCTGATAAGTAGTCAGTTAAGCTGCCACTGAGGGATTTGAATGCAAGTGGAGACTACCCCCTGTATTTGACTATGTCAAGACCAGGGAGAAAGAGCAATAAAAGATAATAAAGTATCAACTCCCATGAGCAATAGAAAAGTCACTTCTCTTAAGAGTCCAACTGCCCATCTTCTGTGTGAACTTAACTGCTGCTTTTCTAGGCATGGAATCCTGAGAGTTCTGATTCTGTTCCTCTTGATCCAACAGTTGATAGATCCCTGGTTTACGGAAAGAGAATGCAGCAGAGAGAGAGCATTGCAGGCCAGCTTCCAAGTGCTGGCTGCCTTCCAGGAGAATGTCCACCTTCCTGTAAGTTGCCTACTCCTTTCAAAACTTGAAGCATGGAAGGCATAGAATGGAATATAGTAGAATATAATAATTTTATTGTCATTGTATGTTGTACATGTCAGAGCGGTTTTGCTAGGCACACACAGCAGAAGTAACTGGCGAGGAAGCTCTGAATAAATGACGACACTGCAGTCTTCAGTTATCTATCAAAAGTTTACTTACGAACGGAAATCCAGAAGACGATACACAGCTCTCACGCAGGCACACACGGGAAGGGGCAGAGATAGGAAGTAGACGGCTATTTATCTCATCCTCTGCTGTCTGATGCAATCCAAGTTTAACCCTTTACACACTTGCATAGTTAGCAGCACACAGTGTATGATGCAATCTCCAGCACACATTGCACAACCATGACTCAATTACATTTAAACAACTCTATATACAATCATTCCCACTTCAACAGTACAGTGAAATTAAATGCTTTCCCTAGCACATATCACAAAACAACACTCCAATCCCTCCACACACACCCCACCACCACCACCACACAGCCCCCAATGACACAGCAATGAGAAACCTTGGAGTTCAGTACAATTACACCTCTAGGATAAAAGCTATCTCTGTCTGTTTGTCCTTGCCTTTGTCACCCTGTACCATCTGCTAGATGGTAATAATTAAAAAAAGAAAGAAAAAGAAATGCCGGATGAGATGGATCCCCAAGAATGCTCTGAACTTTCTTAAGGCTGCGGGAATTATAAAGGTCTTCAAACGAGGGGAGAAAGAGGGCAAGCAATGATTAGCTGTACAGAAGTGGTGACCCTTTGGAGCGCCTTCCTATCTGCCACTGTGCAGTTACCAAACTATGCGCAAGTAGGTTAGGACACTCTCTATGGCACAGCAGGAGAAAGTCACCATTAGTTTTCCATTCAGTTGGTGCTTCCTTAGAAGTCTCAGATAATAATACAGTCTCTGCTGGGCCCTCTTCCCCAACACTGCTGTATGAATGGTGCCTCAAGTCAGATCCTCCTTCACAGTGACACTCAGGAACTTGAAACTGGCCACCAGCTGCTCCACATGGTCTCCATATATGATGAAAGGTTGGATTTCCGGTTTGTTCCTTCTGTAATCCATTATAAGTTCCTTGGTCTTATTGATGTTCAGAACCAGATTATTGTCCCCACACCACAAGAGCGGCCAAACCACCTCATCCCAATAGGCAGACTCATGCCCTGCAGAGATAAGAAGTCCCACCATGGTTGCATCATCTGCAAATTTGGTAATGATATTGCTATGGTGGATGGGGGTACAATCATATGTGTACAAAGTGTAAAGCAGAGGACACAACACAACCTTGTAACGTCCCAGTGTTGAGAGTGAGAGCTGAAGAGGTATGGTGACCTAATCTAACCTTCTGGGAACATTCAGACAAGAAGTCCATAATCCAGGAACAGATTTGTCAAGGTAAATGTTAAATTTAATGAAATGTTTAACCCATTGTTTCAATGTAAGTTTGCTTTAGTTAGCAATCTAGTACTGAAGTAGTTAATCGCACAGAGCAATGATTTACAGCCTAGAGAGAAAAGGAATGAGACTTCCACTGTTGCATACATAGAAGGCAGACAATGGAATTTGGGAAGAGTTATTCTTCACTGATAAGAGTTCTTGCAGTCGCCATTCACCTTGCTGTCGAAGAAACATGCATGCAAGCAGCTCCAGCTGTTATCTATGTAAATACTTGTAAATAAGCTAATTACCGCAGGATCGACTGACAGCTATGCAGTTTTCTTTGTTCGTGCTACTAAGCAGTTGCTGAGTTGCCAGATAGAGGGGAAAATTGAGACGGATGGCTGATAGTGTCTCAATTTATCCACTTCACATCCATCATCCAAAGATCAACAAGATTGAATATGACAATCTAAGACCCATGAGTTTAGAAACAAGTCTGTTTGAGAGGATTGGATTAAACGCGGAACTAAAATCTGGCATAAAGCGCCAAACCCTCAGGAAAATCATCATCAGTGAAAAGTCCTAAAACACCCTGTGTCAGTCATCCTAGCGTCATGTCCCATCTGGAACATGATATTTCAGTATTAGTCAACAATTAGAGGTCCATACAGGATCCTTTAACGTGCGGTATGAAACTAGTATGAGTCCTGAAACTGAGTAGGAAGGCAAACAGACAACAACCAATAGCATTGGCCAAAGGAACTGCAGAACCCATTGCTGCTCTCAGTCCAACCTACTAACAGTACGGGTTGAGATAAATAATGTTTATTTAACCATCAGTATTTAAAACTTCATAATTATGGAAGGACACAGTGTGCATGAGCAATATTTAATGCAGAAGTATTCCTCTTTCCCTGAGGTCTACATGACCACAGCACATAATGTATCCAGAGTTTGTTTGTCATTCAAGAAGGTGTTCTCAGGATTTGGTACTGTATGTAGCCATAACATCCGGTCTGTGGCTCATGGCATATAGTATTGCATTTACAGCATTTCTCTAGTCTAGTACAAATAACAGATCTCAGTCATCAAAATATGTAGAACAGGCATGGGCAAATTTGGGTCCTCCAGGTGTTTTGGACTCCAACTCCCACAATTCCTAAGAGCCTAGTGGCTGTTAGGAATTGTGGGAGTTGAAGTCCAAAATACCTGGAGGGCCAGAGTTTGCCCATGCCTGATATAGACCACAGGAAGATGGCCAAAACTGAGTTTTTCAGACTCACTAAAACAGGTCAGGTAAAAGGTAAAGGTTTCCCCTGACATTAAGTCCAGTCATGTCTGACTCTGGGGGTTGGTGCTCACCTCCATTTCTAAGCCAAAGAGCCGGCGTTGTCCATAGACACCTCCAAGGTCATGTGGCCGGCATGACTGCATGGACCACCATTACCTTCCTGCCAGAGCAGTACCTATTGATCTACTCACATTGGCATGTTTTTGAACTGCTAGGTTGGCAGAAGATGGAGCAACAGCAGGCGCTCACTCCGCTCCCGGGATTTGAACCTGGGACCTTTTGGTCTGCACGTTCAGCAGCTCAGTGCTTTAACACACTTCGCCACCGGGGCTCCTAAAACAGGTCAAGATACAGCCGAATTTTCAATTATTATTGCATGCCAATAGCACGACCATTCATTTAAACTGTAAGAGAAGGGATACCTAGTCATAAGCGATTAGGTAGCCTTTGCTATTGTAACCTTTTTTATTTTCCTTTAATAGGAGGGAGAAAACTTCCCACAGTTTGGGTCCCTGGTTGCCTTCCTTGCCCCATACACCTGTGACCGTTCCATCCAGTGCCGCCAATGGGCAGCCCAATGTATCACCTGCCTGATGTACATACAAGGTGAGGACAGTATCAACAGGGACAGCATCAATATCCCCAACCTTTACCTGCCCCAAGTCCAAGACCAGGCAACCTGGAGGCAATGACATTGTGGCTGAACTATTTGAGCTCTACATAAAAGAAAGGTTCTAGGATAGCTGGGCAGTTGTGATTGGATCCATATTTAACCCCCCTCTAAAAGTGCACCTATATTTTGTTTATTTTACCATTTTAACAGTTGTGTTTTGCACTAGTGTTAATTTTGTGCACAATTTAATTAAATTCTTAATTTGAGTTTGGTACACCTGACCATAGAACCACGTGGAAGACGACACAAATTCCTAGCAAGACGATATTTTCCTGGATGCAAATAAGCAGACATAGCACCCACAGTTACTGTTTTTATGGGTTCTTCTTTTCCTCTGATCCTTCTCTTCCCTTCTTTTTCCACAGCTAAGTCCAAAGTCACATATGCAGAAGAAGAAGAGATGTTCTCTGCCTATGCCGAGCTACAGGGCGACGTCTCCAGCGATCTCTTCAATGCCTCCACTAGAATGGCCAAAGTGAGTGTCTCCTCTTGGAAAACATTGTCCAACATTTTTGGATGGAGTGGAAGGTGCAGTAGCCCTTGCTGGGCAAGTGGGATTATTAACAAAAGACCCTCCCCATAAATGTATAGCAGAGTAACTTATTAGCAGCAGCATGACCGAGCACCAGTCGCCAAAAGTGATAAAAAGAACAAAAACACACAGACCGACATTATCTTTTTCTTTGGAGGGTTTTCTTTGGAGCAAAATAATCTGGTTGCACTATTTACAAGAACAAGGTTTTGATTACACAAATAATGTTCTTTATGCTGGGAATCATCCCGGACTATTCAAGTCTAGATGTAGTCAGATAGATGATAGAGTTAGATTGAGGGAATCCTTTCCCTGTTTCCAAAGCATGCCTAGATAGGCTTCACTGTGTTTCACTGTGTATGTCACATCCCTTACTTTGAAGTTAGTAGAAATGTGAATCTTCAGGGACATTAACTTCTCATTGGTCAGATTGTCTTTTATGGCCCCAATAAACTGGACCATGAGGTTGGAACCATTTTAGTTCAATCTCTTCTCCCTTTGTTCTTCAAGCTAACAACACATCCTGCCATCTCTCCTGGCAAGATGTAACTATTTAGATGTTTGTTATTTTTCCTTTCTTATTTTTCCTTAGAAACCAGTCTAGAGTAGACTAGACAGCTCCCAAGCCTTTCTATCTACAATGGAGTTCTTTTTACCTTAATAAATACTTTTTGAACTTTTATTGAGACTCTGCAGTCAATTGCAATCCTAAATGGTCAAAGGCTTCTCTTTGCTCACCCCGTGTAAGTAACTTCTACATTTGAAAGCTTTGCTTTTGCTACTCTGCTGATTTTTGGTGGAATCTCCCCCAGAGAGGGTTAAATTGAGTCTAACCGCTCAGAGATTACCACAACACTTTATACTTTCTTCTTTGCTTCCACGCTGGGCTTCTTTCTCATGCAGATAAACAGCTTCGCTCTCACAGAGCCCCCTCTCACAATGAACTTACACAGGATCGTCACACAGTAGCTTTACACACGAGGCCTTCACACTGGAGCTTGACACACAAGGCCGTCAACCTGGGGCTTCTCTCACCTAAGCTTCTCACACCAGGCCTTCTCATACTGAGGCCTTCTCACACACCTCGGGACAACACTAGCTTTGAGCCACTAACTCTAACAGACTTTGGCCTTCTCACTCTCCTCAGGGCAACACTAGCTTATTTAACCCTTTCAGTGCTTGACTCACATCTTTGTAATTAAAAATACCTAGTTAATTTTTAATACTTCTGACAGCCTTTATGACCTATACATATAATGCAGATATGTATGTGGGCATATTCCATCTGCCTATTGAATTATGGTGATCTCGTGATTTCACTGGGTTTTCTTAGGCAAGGTGTGTAAAGAGACAGTCATTCCAGTTCCATCTTTGAAATAGAGCTTACAGCACCCTTTATACGTTGGAAGCTTTGCTTGTGAATCTGCAAAAGTGATTACACATTTTAAAACTCGGTTGAATCCATGGCAGCAGAATCTGTGGATACAGAGGGCTGATTGTTTGAGCACATAAACATAAATAATAGAGTTTGGATGTGCTTTTTTGTTTGGACTACAACTCCCAGAATGCTGGCTGAATATTCTAGAAGGTGTCATAAAAATATTTCTTCCCCACTATGTGTATTTTTACACATACAGACATACACACATGTACATACATACATAAAGAGGCATTTATTTATTTATTTATTTATTTATTTACAGTATTTATATTCCACCCTTCCCACCCCAAAGGGGACTCAGGGCAGATTACAATGCACATATATATGGCAAACATTCAATTACATCAGACAAATAACATACAGTATAGAGCAGGGGTCCTCAAACTTTTTAAGTGAAGGGCTGATTCACAGTCCCTCAGACTGTTAGGGGGCCGGACTATGATGAAATAGCCCAAAATTAGGATTGTTGTTGTTGTGTGCCTTCAAGTTATTTCAGACTTAGGTCAATCCTAAGTCTAAAGTTTAAGACAGAGGCCAGGTAAATCACCTTGGAGGGCCGCATCCGGCCCATGGGCCTTAGTTTGGGGACCCCTGATCTAGATGATCTCATAAGACCATAGGTAAGCAAAGAGACCTCCAAAGACCATCCAGATGGTTTCATAAGACCATAGGTAAGGAAAGGGCCCCCAATGGCCATCTAGACAATCTCATAAAACTATAGGTAAGAAAAGGGACCCTCAAAGGCCATCTAGACAATTCCATAAAACCATAGGTTAGGAAAGGGACCCTCAAAGGCCATCTAGACAGTCTCATAGGACCATAGGTAAGGAAAGTGACCTCCAAAAGCCATCTAGATGATCTCATAAGGCTGTAGCTAAGCAAAGAGACCTTCAAAGACCATATAGATGATCTCATAAGACCACAGGTAAGCAAAGAGACCTCCAAAGACCAGGTAGACTTAGGTCAACCCTAAGTCTAAAGTTTAGGACAGGGGCCAGGTAAATCACCTTGGCGGGCCGCATCCGGCCCCCGGGCCTTAGTTTGGGGACCCCTGGTATAGAGTATACACACACATAGAGGCAATTTAACATTTCCAGCTTCATGAGGATATGCTCAATTTCGGACACAGGGGGAGCTGTTGCTTGATCGTCCATTAGTGACACCAAGTACTGTACTTCCTCATTCCTTTCCCCGTGCTGCTGGCAGCTTTATGGTGTTGTAAATTTGCCTTTCACATAAAGCGTACCTAAATTTCCTTGTTGACAGATGCAACCGTCTTTCAGGCTGCTTAGGTAAACAGCAAGCTGGGCTATTTAATGGTTGGGGGCTTAACCTGACCCAGGCTTCGAACTCATGAACTCTCGGTCAGTAGTGATTTATTGCAGCTGGCTACTAATCACCTGCGCCACAGCCCGGCCCAGAATTATGTGCTCTATTATTTTATTACAGGAACAAAAATTGTGCTGTGCCACTGATCTATAGGTATATAACCCTTAATACCTGATGTGCTTGCAGGTGATCAGCGTCTACTTCCCATCTGATCAAGCCCTGGATTTCATAGAGGCCATCCTGGAAGACCTTGTATCCGGAAACCAAATGTGTGCCATGGCTGCCGGTCACTGGCTACTGACCATCCTCCAGGACTGTGGCGATGGGATGGAAGCCCAGGTGACCATTGGCCACAGTTATGGAGTTTTCAAGCTGTTTATAAGAGTCTCTCGGGACTAGGGATGGAAAGAATATTGGTCAAGATTGGCTTTTAATAGTAGGTGGTTTCTTGAGTGCTGAGGAAATCTGATCATATGAATCCTGGACTGATCTTGGCATTTTGAGGCCGATATCACACTAGAGCTGGAAGAGGAGGCAAAGGGTTTGCATCCCATTTGAAATCCTGCAACTGCCTCCATCCTGCAGAGTTCTGGGGCTTGTTGTTTAGGGGAGAGGCTTTTAAAATGCTCAAGACAGAAAGGCCCTAAGTCTCACTAAACTGCAAGCCCCAGAATCCTTCAGAAGAAAGCCACAGGATTTCAGATGGGATGCATCCAGTTTGCCCAACCCGTAAACTCTGGTGTGATATCTACACAAAATGTGCACCTGCTTGCTTTCTGTGCAAAACCCAAGAAAATAAGAGCCAGCATTCTTCATCAGCTACTTGATGATATATACCAAGTTTAACTGAGTAACTTAAGCAAGTAATGAAGGCTGTACCGACACCAGACAAAATACTTCAAATGATACATTCCAGGCAATAAATTTCCATGAAAACATGCCAAAGAAAGCTCTTAATGTGCATCAGTACTCTGTGCCTTGTACTACCTGGGACTCAAACTAGGTCCGGGATGTCCTGTGTAATCTGCATGGAGAAACTATTTTCTTCAATACCAGTTTGGAACTGATTCGAGTGCTTAGTATAGATGGGGCCACAGATACATCATACGAGGGTTGAATGAAAAGTAATGCCTCCACCTTCACAACTCCTCAACAGATGACAGTCCTGGTCTGCAGCAGGTCCTGGCTTGGTCAGCAGACTCTCCTCTACAGTTCCATTTGGTGGGAAGCCTTAGCATTGAACGGTTGTGTTGTTAAAGTGTGAAGTACAGAACCCTGCACAGACAGTTGGTCAATGCGACTTAAGCAACGTGCAGTCATTGAATTCTTGACAGCAGAAGGTGTCACCCCAAAGGAGGTTCATCAGAGACTGCAAGCTGTGTATGGTGATTGTGTTGGTGTGAGTCCTGTGCGTCGTTGGGCGAGTAAGTTTAAAGATGTTGAAGTGGGAACATCTGACTTGCGTGACAAAGAGTTGGACGTCCTGTGACATCAACCACCAAGTTTCACAAGCAAAAGGTTGACAGATTGATTCAAGACAATCGTCGTATCACTCAGAGAGAAATTTCAAGCGTAATCGGCATTTCACAAGAACGTGTGGGTCACATTATTGCTTTGCTTGGCTATTGGAAGATCTGTGCACTGTGGGTCCTGTGAGATTCCACTGTCAAACAGCTCTTGCTTCAATTGTCTGCCATGTTGAACAAATTTAAGCACAGGAAACACTTGAAATCAGACTTAAAATGACAATATGTCCTTCTTCAAAGTGAGGAGGAAATTGCCCTGCTGTTAGGAGGCTTTTGCGAAGTCCTTTGTGAAAACAAACACAACTGCTGTTAACGATATTCCTATGTTTTCCCTCCCAGATATCTGCAATCCTAGATGTATTCTACAGCCGCCTGCCAACCATCAAGCAAGATGATTTGCGAGGTGTCCTTGTGGATGCCGTGTCCGTTGTCGCTCACTTTCATCTGGACACTGTGTTCAACAGCCTCCTGTGCCGCCGTCTTCCGATGGACAGGTGTGTCCCAGAGATAAGATATTGCTTTAATTGTTTTGGCAGCACACTTCTTTAGGACTTTTTCTCTTTCTTTTTTTCCCTCTCCCCTTTCTTTCCTTCTTTTTGCATTGCTGGCAGTAAGAGTAAACTTCCATAGCTGATGAAAGCTTTAAAAGCCAATGTGATTCTAGACTGCAAAAATAGGACCATAGCCCTATCAAGGAAGTAATGGTCCTACTCTTTTCTGCTTTGACCAGACCTCGCCTAGAATAACCCTGTCTGGGCAAAGCAATTCAAGAAGGGTGTGGACTATCTAAAATGTGTCCAGACAAGGGCCACAAAAATGGTCAAAGGCCTGGAAACCATGAATCCCTCTGAAGAGTGGCATAATAATAACAACAATAATAATAATAATAATAATAATAATAATAATAATAATAATAATAATAATAATAGTTCTAGACACTTGGGAAGAGTTCGACTTGTGATTTTGTGATACGAAATCCAGCATATCTATCTTGTTTGCTGTGTAAAATAATAATAATAATAATAATAATAATAATAATAATAATAATAGCAATAACAATAATAATAATAATAATAATAATAATAATAATAATAGCAATAACAATAATAATAATAATAATAATAATAATAATAATAATAATAATAATAATAATAACTGGTGGTGATCGGCACATTGTGTGCCATGCCAAAAGATCTCAGCTGGCATTTGGAAACAATAGACATTGACAAAATTACGATCTGCCAACTGCAAAAAGCCACCCGACTGGGATCTGTGTGCATCATCCGAAAATACATCACACAGTCCTAGACACTTGGGAAGTGTTCGACTTGTGATTTTGTGATACAAAATCCGGCATATCTATCTTGTTTGCTGTGTCATAATAAAATAATAATAATAATAATAATAATAATAATAATAATAATAATAATAGTCCTAGACACTTGGGAAGTGTTCGACTTGTGATTTTGTGATACGAAATCCAGCATATCTATCTTGTTTGCTGTGTCAAATCATAATAATAATAACAATAATAATAATAATACTTTATTCTTATTTTCTGCCCCATCTCCCCAAGGGACCATGCCCAAACAATATAAAAATACAACAGTAAAAACAAATCCAAACACAGCAATAAATGCATCAAGAAAAAGCATACAACAACAACAATTTAAAAACATGGGCATGTTTAGCTTGGAGATAGAAGGTGGAGAGGGGATACAACATCCATGTTTAAACATTTGAAAGGATACCACATTAAGGAAAGGGAGAGCTTGCTTTCTGCCCCTCCAGAGACTTGGATACAATGCAGCAATGGATTCAAACTATAGGAAAAGGGATGCCACCTAAACATTAGGAAAATCTTCCTACTGGTTAGAATGGTTTGAAAGTGGAATCTTGTACTGCATGGGAAAGTGAGACAGTTGTGGAGCTGTCCACAATTCCAAGACATCAGGGTCATTCCAGAGTTCCTTAGAAGCTTCAGAGTAACCTACTATCCTTCTTGTAACAGATCAAAGGCTAAATGGTTGTCTGTCAGGAGTGCTTTGATTGTGTCTTCCTGCATGGCACAGGCAGGTTGGACTGGATAGCCCTTGTGGTCTTTTCCAGTTCTATGAGTCTAGTACAAACTTCAAGGGAGGCTCCCAAGATGTCAAACTAACTTGAGTTTGGCATTCAACTTTTCAGATAGCTCCTGACCGTTCAGACCGCTTGGCCCTGTTGATGTCCAAATTACAGGAAAGCAATGGGTTCAAATTACAGGGGAGGAAATTCCACCTGAACATTAGAAAGAACTTCCTGATTGTAATAAGAGCTGTTCAGCAATGAAACTCTCTGCCTCAGGGTCTGGTGGAAGCTCCTTCCTTGGAAGCTTTTTAGCAGAGGCTGGATGGCCATCTGTTGGGGGTGCTTTGATTATGCTTTTCCTGCATAGCAGGGGGTTGGACTAGATGGCCCATGTGGTCTCTTACAAATCTATTCATCTATTCTGTGTTGGCTAGGCCTGATGTAGTTCTTGTCCATTCTTTGCCTCTTGCAAAGGATTGCAAACAGCACATTTCCTCATCTCAGTTGAAAAAAAATTTTATTCTCCAAAATTTGGGGTACTTTAGTTTGATGTTTTGTAGCCTTGTACATATATTTTAATTATATGCCATGTGAGCTTGCTTTGTATTTGTTTATGTTTTCTTAATCTGAATTTCATCTGGATGGCTTACTTTGCAATTTGCGTACTTCAATGCTTTGTTGTTCCTCTTTTCCTCTGTGGGTAGATGTGTACACATGTATTTTTGATTGCACGGCTGTGGTAGGAGCCATTGTTTTTCTTGTAAAGCACCATGTGCACTTGATGGTGTTATATAAACAACAAGCACAACAATAATTGGCAAGCCTGAAGCACCTGCTTGCTGGTGGTTTCTATGGGTGCATTTATATTGGAGAATGAATGCAGTTTGACCCCATTTTAACTGACATGGTTCAATGCTAGAGTCATAGGCACTACAGTTTGACAAGGCCTTGAGCTTTCTCTGCCAAAAATGCTAGTGCTTCACCAACCTACAACTCCCAGGATTTCTTAGCATTGAGCCATAGCATATAAAGTGGTGTCAAACAGCATTCATTCTACAGTACAGATGCAGTTGAAGTCACTGTGTGGAGAATCTACATTGAGTTTTAGTCCAGACTTTGAATGAACTGTCCAAAACAATGAATTAAACTTTAGCTTGATGCAAGAACTCAATAGGTAGCACTCTTTTCAGCGCTATGGTAAACGTGCAATGAGAAAGATGTGGCATCAGCACATGTACAGACGTCCCTTCATATTTGTGGCTTTGATATTTGTGGGTTTGTTTAAAATGTTCCCTCTTGGAATCTGTAGGTTCTCCAATATGACTTCATGGGCGACTTCCTCCAGTCATGCCTTTTTTGGGATCTCAGGATCGTCTAGCCGCGCAATGCTATGGTCAATCTCTAGCAGAAATTAACTACAGAACCATGCTAGAAAACCTAGAGGGTCCTACAGATGTGTTTTCTCAATTATTTGCAGTTTTTCCCTTTCATGAGGAGGGGGTCCCGTGTCCCTAAACCCAGTGAATATGGAAAACTGTAGGTTCCAACCAATTTGCAACTCAGTGTTTTTTAATTTGCCTGTGAATACAAGGACAGTGCTGCCTTGTGTATCTGCTGTCAGTCAGGTGGTAAATCTGCTGCTGTTTTGGTCCTTCAATGAGCTATCCAGGGTGCTGAACCTCATTTGGGAAGTTCAGCACCTTGGATAGCTCCCTTCAAGTCTCAGCAATAAGCTGCATTAGATCCAGCATCATGCTGATTTGTGATCCATCAGATGATGCCTCTAATACCTGTCTTCTTGAATTCTAGTGAGACTGGAGAACTCTGGAGGTCCCTGGGCCAAGATCCTGTCCTGGCCTTGTTGATTCTGCATAAGCTAGCAGTCTGCATAATGCAGCCTTCAAACTTCCAAGCTGCTTCACACTCAGGTAGTGAGGAAAGTGAAGAAGTTGCTGAGGAAGAACCTCTCAAAGTAAGATTTGCCCTTGGAAATGTTAGTTTTTTGGACTCCTAGAATGCCTCAACTGGTATTGTCACTATACCTGGGAAAGTCGTCCCAAGAAAGTCTTAGAACTTAGACAGGCTTAGATAAGTAAATATGGTGTGAACCTATAGGTCTTCATCAGGAAACAGTCTGGTAGCCAATGTAATTGTTTCAACAAAAGCATTTGTAACTGTATTTGTAACTGGCCCTGATTAGCAATCTAGCTACAGGGTTTGGGACCGACCCGCTGAAGTTTCTAAACAGCCTCCAATGGTCTCTCATGTAGAGTGCATTACAGTAATCCAAATAATAATAATAATAATAATAATAATAATAATAATAAGAAGAAGAAGAAGAAGAAGAAGAAGAAGAAGAAGAAGAGGAATTTATTTTTATATCCTGCTCCCATCTCCCCCAGGGGGACTTGGGGTGGCTCACATGGGGAACAAGCCCAATGTCACATATAATAAACAGTGATACAATAAAACCAATATAAACAAAATAACCATATAACAGCATAAAACAGGATAAAACAGCATATCAGAACCATGAGTCTGAGCATAGTGCAATATATAGAGAGAGGCAAGAATTATACAGACTCAACATAAGGCTCAGGATAAAATATAGGGTGATCAGGAAGAGTAATCTCATTTAAAAATCAAATCAACAAGAGAGGAACATCGATAAGGTGCGAAGGCTGTGGCAATCTCATCAAAGTATATGTTATAAAAGCTTTATTTGGCATCTCAATGAACAAATAAACTAATTCAACTATGGAAATGCATTCCTGGCCACTCCTGAAACCTAGGCATTCAGGTTTAGCATTGAGTCCAGAAAAACACACAAGTTGTGAATCTGAGAATTGATGGTGATGATGATAACTTTATTTTTGTATCCCGCCTCCATCTCACCGAAGGGACTCGGGGCGGCTAACACAGGGCCAAGCCCAAACAATTACAATAAAACAGCATTAATATACAAACCAGGCACACAACAGCATCCCATTATGTGCCTATACATAACAAAACAAAACATAGGAACAATGGCACAATAAGCAAAATGTAACAACAGTACAAAGTTTAAAATGAAGACAAGCTGGGCCAAAGTACAAGGCACAAAACTAGAAAAGCCCATGGATGAGGTAGATAGAAGAGGTGCTGCATGTAGTAAGGAAAACTTGAGCAGGCTAAGCTAGACAATGAATTTTTTCTCAGATGAGGGATAAAATAAAGTGCATCAGGGGGGTTGACCTCTCCCTGTAATTCACTCCAGATAGTAGAATTCAGGCAGAGTGTAACTCCATCCAGCAAAGTTGGAGTCCCCATTCCCTGATCTGCCTTCCAACTGACCAGGATCACTTTGGTCTTGTCTGGATTCACTTTCAAATTGTTTTCACTCATCCAGTCCATTACTGACAACAGATGCTGGTCCATTAGGTAGACCTCTTTAATTGAACCAAGTGGTAAGAAGAAAAAGAGTTGGATGTCATTAGCATAACAGTGAGACTGCTTCCCCAAAACTTTAGATGACCTCTCCCAGTATTTTCATGTAACAGTTAAGTAGTAGGCCCTTTTCATCTTGAATAAAATAATAGGATTTTCAGTTATATACTTAGGAAAGCTTGATATATCTGTAGTGACTGGGCATTGGATTATGACTCTGGATTCAAGCAGCACCAGCAAGAAACATCTCAAAAGTTCTATAGCAAGGTGTAAGAGACTAAGAACGACTAAGGTTCTTTCAGGCAGGGGGAATCTTTTTATCCCACCGTGCCACCAATTTGTAAAGAACTAATAACGACTGCCACCAATTTGGAATGTAGCAACCACCAATTGGCAAGGAGGTGCCTCCTATTTCAGCAATGGATGACCACCAAAGGCTCAGAGAGGAGACCTTTTACTTTTTTCCCTTTCTTCTTCTTCACTTTAGATGGTAGCATAACTTGGTTTAGAATATATGCGACAGAGGCTTAGATGTTGGAAGAACAATAACAAGTTTATTCAGGCACAGAGCTTAGTGGTTACAATGTTGTTTCTCACTTAGAGGTATTCTTATTAACAGTTACAATACTAGAATGAGATGAATCAACTCTCTAAAGTATCACTTCTTTTATTTAAAATAGTTAAAACCTATTCCTCTGCTCCTTTCTAACTGTTACTTCAATGGATCTCAGTGAGTCCAGCTGGGATTGGTTCCCAAAGTCTGAAACTTGGACCATCCAGTGACTTCAAACCACAGTCACCCCTGTGATATACTATCAGAGATTCTCTGTGCCTTTCCAGGACACAGACTACATTAAATAAGTCACCAAACTTATTTAAAACCGACTCAAAATGAACAATTGAGTCTCCTTGATCCCATCAACCTAGAATCAATCTTCCCTGTGCCTCATCAGAGCACAGACTGAGATTTGAACTTCCCTGGTTCCAACCACCTCAGAACCAGTCTTTCCCTGTGATTGCTCTGATCACAGACGGAACTCTCTTCAAAACATTCCCTCCTTTTTCATCCAGCTAGCTCCGCCCCTTTCTTGCTAGCTTCGAAATAGTTACATTTCTACAGAAGCAGCTATGCTTCTATGGCAACCTGCCTCAGAATGCTGAGCTGGCTACTATCCGCCACACACTGGTAACTCTAATACTTACCCATTCCAAACATATACCTATAATTAAACATAACATCTGTAAACCAAAGTGCGTACTTCATTACACAAGGTGGTAAAACAGATGTGCTTTTTTGACAGAAGTGACATAGTTTTCTTGGTTCTCACTGGGAAGGGGACGGTCTGACAAAAGATGCTCTCAACATTTATCTTTGTGTGTCTTTTTCCCATTCAGGCCACCTGCGCCATCTACGAAGTCCTCTCTGTTCTGGAAGATGAAGACGTCCTCCAGGAGCTCTTCCCAGACCTGCTTTATGCTCTCTTGTGGCAGGTCAGCAAGACACTGGGGCAGAGAATGCCTTTCTGCGGGGGACGCCGGAGGCTCTTCCGAAGGGAACAGCAGGTCTCAGAGGGCAACCCTTGCCGGTAAGGTGCCTTCCTTTCCGTACTCACATTGCTAAACAAAAGTCATATTCAAGGTGGAGCCGACTTGTTTTCTGCTGCTCCAGAGATAGGACACAGAGTGATAGATTCAAAGAAGTTTCAGGAATAGAGGTTTCACCTAAACATTAGGAAGAACTTCCTACTCTGGTTTTTAAGCATTTAACTAGATTTCGTTCGGGTTAACCTCACTTTTACTGCTATGGGATCATGGGACCTGTAGTTTTATAAAGCTTTTAGTCTTCTTGGAATCCATTCTGAGTCCTCTTGGAGAGATAGAGCAGAATATAAGGGATAGGGGCCGAGCTGTGGCACAGGCTGGTTAGCACCTTGACGTGGTGAGGGGGCTTGCGTGTTCCAATGAACCTGCAGGCACAACCACACGAGTCACACACTCCCAGGAGTGGCCACAGGGGAGGATCCAGACCAAGAACAATCTGAAGACGCAAAGATCTCAACAGCGGAGCGGGCGGAAGATAACATGGTACATGTTACAACCGCTGTGAAGGCGGAAGAAGGCTGCAACAGACTGAGAAGCCACTGCTGGGTCCTCAATCTGTGAAGACTCTGTGTTGACCGGCCATGCACCGACCTCCACACATAAAAAAAAAATCACGCACAGGCGTCTTCCAAGAAATGGAGGACCATCATCCTCGAACTAGGAGGGATCGCTTAAGTAAGTAAGTAAGGTTAGCAGCCAGCTGCAATAAATCACTCTGACCAAGAGGTCATGAGTTCGAGGCCAGCCCGTTTCGGGGTGAGCACCTGACAATTAAAAATAAAAAATATATAGCTCCTGCTCGTTGCTGACCTAAGCAACCCAAAAGATAGTTGCACCTATCTAGTAGGAAATTTAGGTACCACTTATATGTGGAGAGGCTAATTTACGACACCATAAAAATCATCCAGCCGCCGTTGGAATGAGGAAGTTGCCATTGCAGTGGATGATGAAGCAGCTGATCCCCCTGTGGCCGGAATCAAACATACCCTCAGGAAGCTGGAAGCTGGAGAAGGTTTAAATTGCCTCTGTGTCTGTCTCTGTCTCTGTTCTATGTTATATGGCATTGAATGTTTGCCTTATATGTGTACCATGTGATCTGCCCTGAGTTCCCTTCGGGGTGAGAAGGGTGGAATATAAATACTGCAAATAAATAAATAAATAAATAAATAAAAAGTTATTATTATTATTATTATTATTATTATTATTATTATTATTATTATTATTATTATCTGCCAAAGTGTGCTGGTCCCCCACCAAACTACAACTCCCACGATTTCATAGCATTGAGCATTAGCAGTTGAAGTGACGTCAAATTTCATGTGAGTCAAGCTTGCTGTTCTTGAGACTAGGATATAGGGTGATTGAAACATTAAGGTGAACTTCCTTATTGTCAGAGTATACAAGTTATTTTGAGTCCCGTGGAGTCTCCGTCTCTGGAAGTTTTTTTAATAGAGACTGGATGGCCATCTTTTAGAAGTGCTTGGATTGTGTTTTCCTGTATGGTAGAAGGGGGTTGGACTAGATGGCCATTGGAGTTTCTTCCAGTTGTGATATCTATGTGTCTTGGTTTTGCACCAAAACATATCTCTCTGGGTAGCCTGGAGCTGCACCCACTTCTGGCACAAAATCAGCTCTGAATTCTAAATACTCCTTCCTAAACTACAAATGCCAGGATTCCAAGGGATAGGACCATGATAGTCAAGGTGGAATAATTGTGCTATAATTGCGTAGTGTGATGGGCCCCTTGCCTTTGTGATCAGTTTTAGCCACATGAGGCATTCTTTCTGTCTTGGACGAGGGTTGTTACTACATCAAGCTGCCATGGAGGTTTTTTTTTGGCAATGAATATTTGGTAGAAACAGACAGAAGTAAGATGACTTTTATCAACAGCTGGTATTTGTTGTCACACTGAAGAATGAATTACATAAACCAGGAAGATGTCTGTTGCATTGCCTCCTCACAAGACAGTTTGTTGTCACACATGCTTGTATTATTCCTGAAATATCCATCTGTTCTGTTTTGTTTGAGGCAGCTAATACTAGGCCATTTTTTCTTATTATTTTATTTGATTTATTCATTTAGCTGGTTGGATGTTTGCAATATCAGACTGTCACTCATTGCATCTTTCTTGACTCTACTTTCCACAAATATTCTGGAATTAATAATGTACATATTCAGTAAAAACAGTGAAACAAATCTATATACAGTAGAGTCTCACTTATCCAACACTCGCTTATCCAACGTTCTGGATTATCCAATGCATTTTTGTAGTCAATGTTTTCAATACATCGTGATATTTTGGTGCTAAATTTGTAAATACAGTAATTACTACATAGCATTACTGCGTATTGAACTACTTTTTCTGTCAAATTTGTTGTATAACATGATGTTTTGGTGCTTAATTTGTAAAATCATAACCTAATTTGATGTTTAATAGGCTTTTCCTTAATGCCTCCTTATTATCCAACATATTCGCTTATCCAACATTCTGCCGGCCCGTTTATGTTGGATAAGTGAGACTCTACTGTACATGTATATAAGTATGAACTGTAGGGGCCCTAGGTAGCGCAGCAGGTTAAACCACTGAGCTGCTGAACTTGCTGAGCAAAAGGTCAGTGGTTCAAATCTGGGGAGCAGGGTGAACTCCCACTGTTAGCCCCAGCTTCTGCCAACGTAGCAGTTCGAAAACATGCAAATGTGAGTAGATCAATAGGTACTGCTTCAGCAGAAAGGTAACAGTGCTCCATGCAGTCATGCTGGCCACACGACCTTGGAGGTGTCTGTGGACAACTCTGGCTCTTCAGCTTAGAAATAGAGATGAGCACCAATCCCCAGAATCAGACACAGCTAGACTTAATGTTACCTTTACCTTAAGCATGAACCAATACAATACTTCCTAACATACAAAAATATTCTCATAAGTTGGCCATTTAGATTCTGTCTGCTCTTGGAAGCTAAGCGAGATCAGATCTGGATAGCTTTTGGATGGGAAACAACCCACAAATGCCTACCGCTGTGGGCTCTATTTCAGGGAAAGGAACTGACCAAACCACCTATGCACTTGTTTTAAAAATGTATGAAATTAATGGGCCACCATAAGTCAATAGGCGTGTTGAAGATACACAGATACACAGACACACAATATCCAGCCATGGTCTCTTTCCTGCAAATGCTGCGGGCTAAAATGTCCAGATCATTAAGGTGAATTTTGAGCACTGTCACTCCCAGACTCCCCCAGCCAGAAAGACAGCGAAGGATATTAAGTGCTGTAGTCTCTTTTTCTGAGGAAGCAATTGGCAAAACCACTTCTGAGAATTCTTTGCCAAATAAAAACACTATGAAACTCATGAAGTCGCCATTAAGTCGAAAGGCAACTTGAAGACACACACTCATGCTTGTTAAACAACTGGCTGACTTTTATTTTCTACTGCCTGTAGCCTTCCCTTTTGTTTGTCATTTCTCTGGTGGATCTTCTGAAACCCTTTCTGTGCTCTTTCCTCATTCAGACTTTCCGTGGCAAGCCTGAAGGCTCTGATTTTGAAAGTTACCTCTGATCCATCACTTGCAGAAATTGGCGAGGTGAATGTCTGGGCCTTACTCAGAGATCCAGAAACCCACCAGAAAGGCGTTTGTGTGCTGACCAGGTAAGCAACATTGCAATGACTACTATAATAATGATATGGAATGGCCAAAATCTAGGTTTTTGTCTACTATTTCTTGGATAACTTGAGGGGCATCCATGTTTCAAGTTTCTACAGGCCTTACTTCACCACAATCATTCCTTGCAGCTATAGATGTTGATGTTGTCTATGGTCATCTGTAGTGAACCTTACCTATTAGGCCTGGGATGAAGCCTTGGTAACAGTGAGTGAGGCAGCCTCCATTTTGTTGAGGAATGCCAGGCAGCCATCTTGAGGGTGGTTAGAAAGGGGGAGGAGCTTAGAGAGAGATTCTTAGGATTGGCCAACCAGAGCAGATGGGAGGAGCCAAGTCTTAGAGTTCCAGGGAAAAAAAGCTCCAGGGAGTTCTGTTTGAGGATTTGAAGAGAGCAGTTTGGTTTTGGAGTTTGGAGAGTGTGTGTGTGAGAGAGAACTGAAAGCTGTGGAAACTGACAGGCTAGTTCAGGCAGTTTGGATCTCTTGGGGAGAAAGATAACTCAAGGGATTGACTCTCACTACTGGGCTGGTTAATAGAAGGACTCTAGGTTAGAGTTAATTAACAACCCAGGGGAACTCGTGACTATTCTCAGCAAATAGAGTGAGGGTTTTTGTGACCAATAGATAGATTGGTTGGTTGGAACTGTTTGAAACTAAGTGAAGTAAATCTGAGACATACAACTAAGTTAAGCTGAAGAACGTCTGTAACCGATTACGCTTATGAACCTCTCTGAAGTAATCATTTACCTGTTTTTAAGAAAATAAATTGTTATTCTGTTTTCAACTTTCAAGTGCCTCCACAGTGTATATTTTCCATCGGGAAGACTTAATAAAAGTTCCAGCAGTACAACAATAAAATACCACAGAAAAGCCTCATAGTGAACATCAGTTTGGGAGCCAGGGGTAGAAACAGTGTGGGCAGGGAATGGGAGAAATTTGCCTCAGACACATTTAACAACAAAAATCCTAAAGACATTTTAGGTTGGTGGCAGCTACCATTTTAAAAGAAAATCTGTTATAATTAGCCTCTCCCCGCTCACTCATTTCCGTTATATTGGTGGCAGCAGTGGGATATTATAAAAGACTCCCCCCTGCCTCAATTTGCATTATATCATCCTACCATTCATTTTCTCTTCCAGTCGACTGTTTCAGAATGGATTGCTGACCCCCAAGGCCATCCAAAATGTCCTCCCCTGGATGAATTCGGAATCTGAAAAGCTTAAGCTGACGGGAATTGCCTTCTTTACAGAGGTAAGACCAGAGCACGATGAGAAAGGAGCGATCTCCTTTGCTTTTGGAGAACAATGCCCTTTACGCTTGCATACATATATTTGTGGGAGTCCCTGCGTGTATCATTTTGGAGTGTTTGTATCTCAAAACCATGGAGGATAGCTTTTATTTCCGGTCTGTTGAGCAATTCTTGTGCAAAATCAAATTGTAAACGGGAATCGTGCCAGTGTGTTAAACAAGCATGAGACTCTTAAAATGGGTCCTGCCATTGCACACCCATCTTGCTTTGTGCTGATGAACAGCATGATAGCAACTGCTGTTGTCATGCCAATCCTTTCTATGAAGGGATTTCTATCGATATGTGAGAGGCTAATTGAGATTTATTCACCTTTTTCATCTCAATTCATCTCCTTTTTTATTTTTTTAAAATATATATTTTTATTAGGGAAAATAAAAAAGAGGGGGGAAGGGGTATTTTTCTTTTACAAGTAAAGTGGGAGAACAATAGAGGTGATAGAATAGTAGGAAAAATCTATAAGGGAATGCAGTAAGTGTGGGTAGATGTTTCAGGTATGGTAGGTGATGGAAAAGGTAGGAGGGTAGGAATGGGACAAGGGGTAGGATGGTTGGGAGAGGGGGGTTCTTGACTTCCCAATCTTCATCTTTGTGTATTCTTCTAGTTTGTTGTATTGTTGATATTTATCTTTCTTTATTTTGTCCTTTCCTTTTTCTTTAGTCTGATTCGTGTTCCTTCCTTCTTAAATTTAATTTCTCCGTTGCTTAATTATCTGGCACTGATAAATGCCTTCTTAGTCTTTGAACAATCTCCAGTCTGTTGGAGTCTCAGGTCACTCTGCGCCGGGCTGTGGCGCAGCTGGCTAGTAACCAGCTGCTATAAATCACTACTAACCGAGAGGTCATGAGTTCGAAGCCCGGGTCGGGTTAAGCCTCCGACCATTAATAGCCCTGGCTTGCTGTTGACCTATGCAGCCCCGAAAGACAGTTGCACCTGTCAATTAGGGAAATTTAGGGACGCTTTATGCGGGGAGGCTAATTTACAACACCATAAAACTGCCAGCAAAACACGAGGAAAAGAATGCGGAAGTACAGCCACTACTGGATGGTGAAGCAACAGTTCCCCCTGTGGCCGGAATCGTGAAGCTGGAAAAATGTTAAAAATGCCTCTGAGTCTGTCTAATGTATGTTGTTTGTCTGTTGGCATTGAATGTTTGCCATATATGTGTTCATTGTAATCCGCCCTGAGTCCCCTTCGGGGTGAGAAGAGCGGAATATAAATACTGTAAATAAATAAATAAATAAATAAAAACATTAATCTGTCCATCTCCATTATTTCCAAAATTTTATTTCATCAATGTTCTATACTTAGTATTTCCTCAAATTTTCATTTCTTCACATACATTATTCTTGCTGTAATTCTTCAGTTCCTTATATTTATCCCAATTCATCTTCGTCTTCATCCACCTTATCGAGATTCGGAGTGTCTTGTTCCATATCCGTCTTTTCACTTTCAGGTGGATGGAACTGGGGTTTCTTGGGTTTTTCCTTTCCTTTATTTTCTCTCTGGCCGGGTGGATTGTGATCTATATCTTTCTTCAGTTTCTTATAAAAATCTTTTGCCTTATCTTCTGTTGTTAGCCAAAGTCTTTGATCTCTGTATGTTACCATGAGTCCTTCAGACTTCTCCCATCTGAACCTGATTTGTAGTTTCTTAAGTTCTTCTGTTAAGAACATGTATTTTCTTCTTTTATACAGTGTTATCCTTGGGAGTTCTTTTAGGATGGCTATCTTTTTTTCTTTGTAGAAAGTTGGCTTTGTACTGTTCTGTCTCAGAATTTCTTCCTTCTGAAGACCTGGCAATCTGTTCAATCTCACGGGAAATAAATTCTCATCAGTCAGTTGTCTGCCAATCCCAACAGTTCAGAGCTTTATTGAAGTTATTTATAGCTATGTACATAAGCGCAGCTAACACACATTGTCTGGCAGAATTGATGGTGACCAGCAAAGAAGCTTATCAGTAAAACTTGTCACCTCCCATATTCCATTCCTAGTGACTTATGTCCGGCTACCTAAGCGGAAGCTGAATTAATGTCACTCTAGGCAGTAAATCTAATTCTATGCAGTTAACCATTCCTCTGCTGGAATGCTTACCGAAGCACCACACACTTACTTTAACAATGAGTGGACATTTCACACACTATATTAACCATTACTCTGACAATTTCAGAAATCAGAAAGTTTTTTTAGCTTATCACAGCTGCTGGGACTTAATGCCTCTCAATCTATGGATTGCCCCTTTTCAGAAATGCTCCCACATTTATGTATTTTTCCAGAAGAATTGCACATCTCCGAGAGTTGAAATTCTTGAGAGATTGGGTCTTCGTAGTTCATTACTTCAGCGTTTTCCAAATTCACTTAAAATAACACTTAAAATATTAATAAAAATAAAGATACATCTTACAAGTGCAAACCTTTTCCTATTTTGTGTGTTCTGCAACAGGGAGGTGAATTTTTGATTGGCAATCCTTGTTTGCATCAGCTAAAACTTTGGCAAAATGAACAAAGGAGCTCACAAAGAGTAAGAAAACCCTCAATCAAGATGGGAAATAACTATTACCCATGAAACTGAACAATTACTTGAATTAAAAAAAAATTAAAAGGGAGCAAATGGGGCAAAAGTGGAAAGTTGTGGCTTTGCAAGCACAAGGTGTTCACTGGACACAGAATGGGAAGCAGTTTGGGGACTGGGAAGTGAAACAGTTCAAAGTGAGGCAATGATAAATCCCTGTCTCCAAACTCACGGCAAGAGCACTTTGCACTTACTGCACTGCCTGAAAACACTTCGAACACAGGAAGCACTTTCTGAAGTCTAAAAACAGGTTTCCTCCATCTGTTGAAAAGTACAGTCTGGAAATGAGTTGCAGACTGGTTTGTTGTTATGTTTTCCGGGCTGTTTGGCCGTGTTCCAGAAGTATTCTCTCCTGACATTTCGCCCACATCTATGGCAGGCATCCTCAGAGGTTGTGAGGTGTGGAGAAACTAAGCAAGGAAGGTTTATATAACTGTAGAAGTTCCCAGCCTTGCATCCTGGCCTGGGGGAATCCTTTGTTCAGAGTCATTAGCTGCCCCTGATTGATTCGTGTCTGGAATTCTTCTGTTTTCAGAGTGCTGCTCCTTATTTACTGTTCTGAACAAAGGATTCCCCCAGGCCAGGATGCAAGGCTGGGAAGACCATTTAATCCTAACAAAGATAATTAATTACAACATTCACACTGGCCTCCAACAGACAAGAGTTCTTCCCTCCACCCAGGAACTCCTACAGATATATAAACCTTCCTTGCTCAGTTTCTCCATACCTCACAACCTCTGAGGATGCCTGCCATAGATGTGCGTGAAACATCAGGAGAGAATACTTCTGGAACATGGCCATACAACAACCCTGTGATCCTGGCCATGAAAGCCTTCAACAACACTTTGAGTTGCAGACTGCTTTGAAGTGCTCTAACAATGACACCATACAGTGTGAGTGCTTTAATTTCTTGTTAAGGAGCTCCCAATGCATGCTACAAGCCTTGTATGATTATTCCTTAAATTCCTCTAGAGAAGTGCTGGGAAATTTGAGCCCAATGTACTGTATATACTCGAATATAAGCCTAGTTTTTCAGCCCTATTTTAGGACTGAAAAAAAAACCTCCTCGGCTTATACTCCTGGTGGGCTTATATTCAGGTCGGCTTATACAGGGGAGCCTTTGCACAACTCCACCTTGTGCGCCAGCTGCGCCCGTTCCTTGGGAGGTCTGACTTGGCCACGGTGGTCCACGCTCTGGTTACAGCTTGTTTGGACTACTGCAACGCTCTCTACGTGGGGCTGCCTTTGAAGACGGCTCGGAAGCTCCAACTAGTACAACGGGCGGCAGCCAGACTAATAACAGGAGCGGCTTACAGGGAGCGTACTACTCCCATGCTGAGCCAGCTCCACTGGCTGCCAATATGCTACTGAGCCCAATTCAAAGTGCTGGTTTTGACCTACAAAGCCCTAAATGGTTCTGGCCCATCTTACCTGTCCGAACGTATTTCCCCCCATGAGCCTTCTAGAACTCTTAGATCATTGGGGGAGGCCCTGCTCTCGGTCCCACCAGCCTCGCAGGTAAGGCTGGTGGGAAAGAGGGACAGGGCCTTCTCGGTGGTGGCTCCTCAGCTGTGGAACACCCTCCCCAGCAACATACGGCAGATACCAACTCTCCTAGGCTTCACAAGCTTTTAATGAATAAGAACATGGACTTTACATGACCTGTACGAAGACCTGAGGATTCTGGATGAATGGATTTTAATCTTGAACATTCTTAAAATTTTATATAATGTGATTTTATTTTGTAATGGTACCTGTTTTATATGAACTGTTGTTTTGTAGATTGTTTTATATGAATTGTTGTTTTTACATTGTTTTTAGGCATTGAATTTTTGCCTATTTACTGTAAGCCGCTTTGAGTCTCCTTGGAGAGAAAGGCGGGGTAAAAGTGATGTAAATAAATAAAATAAATAAATAAATACTCAAGTATATATGGTATATTTATTATTTTTCTCCATTATTGGTATTGTTACATTTATTATTTTACTCTATTATTACATTTATTATTTTACTGCATTTATTATTATTATTACATTTATTATTTCACTATTATTATTAAAAGGATACATAAAGCACATTTACATTGAAGAAGATGAAAATAATGATTTAATCAGAGTTGAACAGTCATATCTTAAATTACAGTTTGATGTAAAGATTCAAAAACATTTAAACTACTGATGCCTCAATTAATGTAATTTTATTGGTATCTCGGCTTATACTGGAGTCAATTTTTCCCCAGTTTTTTTGTGGTAAATTTAAGTGCCTCGGCTTATATTCGGGTCGGCTTATACTCGAGTATATACGGTAGATCACTTGCATTCAGCTCAAAGTTGCAGATGCAAAACTGTGCATGGAATGCCATCATGCACATGTTGCAATTCATGAATGCATCATGACATGCAGTTGCAACTATTTGATCACCAAGTTACATCCACTGTCCTTTCCATTGGATCACTTCTCTAATGTGCAACATGAACACTTTCGATTCCTGCAGGTGATTCAGGATCCCATGCTAAGAGAGAGGGAGCAACTGAGATCGATCCTTACGACCCTGCTACAGAGAGCAGGAGACCAGCATCCAGGCATCCGACGGATGGCCCTCAAAGGCCTTGGCAACATTGTCCTTGTGGCACCTGACAAGGTAAATCTTGCTCTTTTAAGTAAAATGCCACATTTGCAACTGGTCTTGGGTGGATTTGGCCAATTCCTAGTGAGGAAAAAAATCATCCTGGGGTCTTTGATGAACTTCAGAAGTTGGATTTCGCCATTCCAAGGGTTCACCTGTGGGCAACACTGTCAGAGTATTTGCAGCGCAGCAGTAGTTGGATGGAAGCTGTGGAGCGCAGAACGAAGAGACACTCAGAGATGTTGGTAAAACTATTTACAAAGTTTTACTGTATCAACAGAAACAGACTAACAGATGACAGATGAACATAGGACTCAAACTCTAGGCAGACAGAACTCAACTCCTACCGTGTTTCCCCGAAAATAAGACAGTGTCTTATATTAATTTTTGCTCCCAAAGATGCTCTAGGTCTTATTTTCAGGGGATGTCTTATTTTTCCATGAAGAAGAATTCACATTTATTATTGAACAAAAAAATTGAACATTTATTGCATTGAATTGCATTGGTGGTTGTTTGATATTATTACTGTTGTATAAACCTTTGTTTTAACTTCTGTTTTATCATCTTCTTGTGTTTTAAACTGTGTATATTGTCAGTGTATTTGCGCTGTTACTTTTGTAACATTGTGAGCCGCCCAGAGTCCCCACGGGGAGATGGTGGCGGAGTATAAATAAAGTATTATTATTATTATTATTATTATTATTATTATTATTATTATTATTATTATATACTGTACAGTAGTTATCATAAACCAGCATAACCAGACAAACTGTGAATCCTATCAAGAATTTCTTGTTACCTATATTTCCATGTACATTTTATGATATGTACATTTACCGATCCTGCATGCTCTGGTGTTCTGTTCGTTGGGTATGCTACCAAACAAAAACTTTGCTAGGTCTTACTTTCAGGGGAGGCCTTATATTTAGCAATTCAGCAAAACCTCTACTAGGTCTTATTTTCTGGGGATGTCTTATTTTAGGGGAAACAGGATAGGCAGACAGAACTCAACTGAACTCAGAACTGAACTGACACAATCAGTAATGCACAAATACTTGTGTCTGGATACTCCCTAGTTCCAGCCACACATCAAGGTCATCATAGCTTCTTGGCAATTAACTCTTTCCACACTATGGTACATTCTGGATGATGCAATCAGTTGCAATACAATTATGGCACAAATTGCATTTAAACACTATCAATACACAAATCCCACATTAACAAACACTTTGTCTCCTCTGCCTTTAAGAGGCCCTTGTCAATCCTCAGCATCTCAGGTGCATCCAATGTGTCCACTCAGGTTAAAAAACAGAAGAAGACCATTGTGGCGATTCTCCTTGGCGCTTTGTACGATGCCAAGGTGGTCCTTGAGAGTCTGGAGATGCTTGCCCTGGTTCTTCCTCGGTTGAAACAGAAGGAAGTGAGTTTCCTCTTCAAAGACATCACGCTGAAGACTACCACCTACATGTCTGACGTAAGATAACCATAACAGAACTCCTCTTCACCTCACTGAACTCTATTTAGCAGTCTTTTCTTACAGAGTAGACCTTTTGTTCCATTTCTCTACTCAAGATTTTGTCCATCTTCTTCCTTTTTGTTACTGTTTTCTGTATAGATGCATGGTACCTATTCATGTATAAGTTGGGTTCATGCATATATTGGGGGCAGATCTTGAGACCAAAACTTATAACTTATGGATAAGTTGAAGATCATTCTGCAAAGAAGGGAAACCACTATCCTTGGCTATTGTCATTTCCCACCCTAGTATTCAGAAAGGCTTTTGCCACAACTCAGAAAAGTGGATGCTCCCTTTGGGATGGAAGTTAGGGTATAGTATTAATTCTTATAAAAATGAACAATCTCCTTTTCTAAATATAGTGGCAAAGCCCCAGAGAACATGGACCACTGACTGTACATAAAAGAAGTCTAAGCATGGAGTAATTTCGTGGTCTCACTTTCTGTTATTCCAATGCATTTCTTGCATATTAAGGGGGAATTGTTTCCTTGTGTGCAGGACAACACTGATCTTCGCAAGGCCGCATTGCACCTTTTTGGAGTCCTGGCGGAATGGACAAAGCTCAGGTACAAAAGATTTTTTATTGAGCAGGTCAGGAAGAGCTTGGTACCACTCCTCATCCACCAGCGTGACCCCAGCCCCAAGGTCTCTGAGGTAAGTTGTGCTGGAAATTGTGAAAGTGTCCAACTGTGGGGGCAAAAGTGGTTTCCATCTTCCACCAAAGTCTCTACTGCTTTCACATCATCAACTAGTAATTCCCTCTTGGTGAGACTCAGATGTAACTGACACTCTTGTTGCTTCTGGAAGATATATGTATTCTGGAGTAACTATCCTGGCATACAGGAAAATGCAAAAAGAGTGACAACCACCAAAATTCAAGAAATGCACAGTGCAAGCTTTCGAGGCTTAACCCCTGGCTTCTTCATCAGACAAAGATATTAAAAATCATGTAGGAGAAAAAATGATGAGGATTTTATAGTCCCATACCTGCATTCTGTCTCAAATGTTACTCTGTGGTCAGTTCAAATGGCATGGAGGGGTTTCAGTGAAGTACATTTTCCTTCTTGGCCAGGGATGGAGAAAGGACAAATGGCCTTGCTTACCTGTCTTTTGTTGCCCTTTCCTCCTGGTCCATGCTTAGCCAGTATATTAGATCTTGTTGGCATTCGAATTAAGATTATTTTTTGTACATTAATATGTTTACCTGCTCTTTTTAAATTATTATAAGTTTCCTTGAATCCAATCTCTGGAGAAAGACTGGTATATGTCAGATAGATAGATAGATAGATAGATAGATAGATAGATAGATAGATAGATAGATAGATAGATAGATCATGATAAATAGAATTAACAACAGGTTTCAGGGGCCGAGCTTAGTACAGTGGGTTAAACCGCTAAGATGCAGAAAATCCTGCCGATTGAAAGGTTGGCAGTTCAAGCCTGGGTTGGGGTGAGCACCTGCCATCACCCCCAGCTCCCTGCCCACCTAGCAGATCAAAAGCAGAAGTGAGTAAATAAATAGGTACCGCTTTAAGCAGTGAGGAGATAATAAAAGGCATCAATCAGGACATGCCAGTGATTTGATTGTCTAAGGATGACAAAGCTCCTCGGCAAAGCTCCCCCCCTCCCAGTGGCCGGTGTCGAGCACAGCAATGGAAAAGTTGGGAAAAGCCTTTACCTCTGTTTATGTATTGTCTGTCCTTGTTAATTGCATAACAGCACTGAATGTTTGCCGTATATATGTTCTGTAATCCACCTCAAGTTCCCTTGGGGAGATAGAGCAGGATATAAATAGAGATGATGATGATGATGATTCAGTTCCCATGTTGCTAATTGTTGCTACAAAGTCTATCATCTATCCAGTTATCTCTGTATGTCTGTCTATCTATTGTGTTTGTTTGTGTGTTTGTGCGAGAGAGAGAGGTTTCAAATAAAGTAAAATAAATCAGTTTCTGCTACTAGTTTGTATGCCGTCTTCTTATTCCCTTTTTGCAAGAAGTTCTTCTGAAACAGTTTTCCTGTTTTTCCAGGCCTGCAGAGCTACTTTTCTGAAGTGTGTGCAATTTTTGGCCAAAAGGAAGCTCCGGGGCTACATTGAAGAACTCTACCGTGTCACCAATTTGAACCTCCCGAATCTTCAGGGCCACATCTGTGTGCAAGTGGTGAGACCAAAAGAATGAGATAGAATAAGGCAGTCGGATCTGCTTTAACTGCTATGGCTCAATGCTCTGGAGTTGTAGTTTGGTGTGGCACTAGGCCTCTTTGGCAGGGAAGGCTAAAGACTTTGTCAAACTGCAACTCCTAGGATTGAGCCCTGGCCATTACAGTGGGATCAAACTGCATTCACTCTACACCCAGAGAGAGCATCTTGAATTAACAGAATTAAAAGAAGATATATTCAATACAATTTCAGCAGGGAAAAGGTGGAGGGAGGCTAAACTGCTGAATTATACATTTTGACACTGCATTAATTTTCATGACTCAATCCTATGACATTCTAAGATCTATGGTTTTGTAAAGTATTCATCTTTTTCTGGCTGAGAGACAAATACAAGAAATCCTACAATGCTACAAATCCTAACATTCTATAGGACGGAGCTACTGCAGCTAAAGGCGTGTGAAACTGGTATAAATCTGCAATGTGGGTGGTCACAAAGAAAGGTTTTTTAATTTGACCCCAAGTGGGCAAAATGAGTGGTTTGACCGCCAATGGCTAAAAATCTCAAAACCAATATCTGGCCTCCAGCAGCTTACAACAAAAGGAGACGGGTCATAACTTGGACATTCAGTTCATGCCTTCCCTGTCCATTGGCTCTACTGCCTGGGGCTGATGGTTATTGCTGTCTATCACAAATCATACACCCCTGATATAGAAGAAAAGGAGTAATTTAGCAAACCTTTGCTCTGGAGTTGTCGAAGGCTTTCATGGCTGGAATCACAGAGTAGTTGTGTGTTTTCCGGGCTGTATTGTTCCTTATTTACTGTTCTGATGTAGTTTCCTCCTTTCTGTTGAAATTGTCCAGACAGAGACACCCAAGGAATGCTTTCATTCGTGGACAATTTCATCATAGATTTGATGTGTTTCCTCCACCACAGGCAGGCATCCCAGGGTTCCTTTCTCTCTCCATTGGTGTGGAATTTGCATGACCCCGCCCACTGCCTCTCCCTTAACCCTTTCCTACCCTTTCCTATGGCACACAGCAAACCAACAGGCATTGAATAAATAGTGTTACTATTTATTTATTTATTTATTTATTTACAGTATTTCTATTCCGCCCTTCTCACCCTGAAGGGGACTCAAGGTGGATTACAATGAACATATATATGGCAAACATTCAATGCCATCAGACAAACAACATACAATAAAGACACACACAGAGGCATTTAACATTTCCAGCTTCATGAGGATATGCTCGATTCCGGCCACAGGGGAAGATGTTGCTTCACCATCTACTTGTGACACCGAATACTGTACTTCCTCATTCCTTTTCCGTGTGCTGCTGGCAGTTTTATGGTGTTGTAAATTAGTTACATTAGCGTACCTAAATTTCCTAGTTGACAGTTGCAACTGTCTTTTAGGCTGCTTAGGTAAACAGCAAGCCAGGCTATTTAATGACCGGGGGCTTAACCTGACCCGGGCTTTGAACTCATGACCTCTCGGTCATGAGTGATTTATTGCAGCTGATAACTAGCCAGCTGCTCCACAGCCTGGCCCCTAGTTACTAATTAACTAATTGATATTAGGGTCGGGCTGTGGTGTATCTGGCTAGTAACCAGCTGCAATAAATCACTACTGACCGAGAGGTCATGAGTTCAAAGCCCGGGTCGGGTTAACCCCCCACCATTAAATAGCCTGGCTTGCTGTTGACCTATGCAGCCCCGAAAGACAGTTGCATCTGTCAGCTAGGAAATTTAGGTACGCTTTATGCGGGAGGCTAATTTAACTAATTTACAGCACCATAAAACTGCCAGCAAAACACGAGGAAAGGAATGAGGAAGTACAGCCACTAGTGGACGGTGAAGCAACAGCTCCCCCTGTGGCCGGAATCATGAAGCTGGAAAAATGTTAAATGCCTCTGTGTCTGTCTATACTGTATGTTGTTTGTCTGTTGGCATTGAATGTTTGCCATATATGTGTTCATTGTAATCCGCCATGAGTCCCCTTTGGGGTGAGAAGGGCGGAATATAAATACTGTAAATAAATAAATAAATAAATAAATATTATCTAACCCCCCCCCCCCCCCCCCCAATGCCTTTTTCATATAACCCGGGCACTGCCGGCTACCCAAGCTAATAAAATATAAAGGGTAAGATTTACTCGAAAACTAGATTTTATATAGGGAATTGGGAGAGGTATTTAAATAAGAATAAAACGATCCAAAATCTATAGGTGTCCAGTAGAATCTGCTTCTCTGGAGGTTTTTAAGCAGAGGTGAATGGCTATCTGTCAGGACAAAATCCATGTGTCAGATACCTACCCTGTTTCCCCGAAAATAAGACATCCCCGAAAAATAAGACCTAGTAGAAGTTTTGCTGAATTGCTAAATATAAGACCTCCCCTGAAAGTAAGACCTAGCAAAGTTTTTGTTTGGAAGCAGGCCCAGCGCCTGCCAAACAGAACACCAGAGCATGCAGGATTGGTACATAGATTGTTGTGCATGGAAATAATGGTAGTAACAAGAAATTCTTGATAGGATTCACAGTTTGTTTGGTTATGCTGGTTTGTGATGACAACTACTGTACAGTATATAATTTTTTTTGTGTGTCAGGAGCAACCGGAGTTGCTTCTGGAGTGAGAGAATTGGCTGTCTGCAAGGACGTTGCCCAGGGGACGTCTGGATGTTTTGATGTTTTACCATCCTTGTGGGAGGCTTCTCTCATGTCCCCGCATGGAGCTGGAGCTGATAGAGGGAGCTCATCCTCACTCTCCCCAGGTGGGATTCGAACCTGGCAGCCTTCAGGTCAGCAACCCAACCTTCAAGTCACAAGGCTTTTATCCCCTAGGCCACCGGAGGCTCCACATTTATATAATAAATGTTCAATTTTTTTTGTTCAACAATAAATGTGAATTCTTCTTCATGGAAAAATAAGACATCCCCTGAAAATAAGACCTAGTGCATCTTTGGGAGCAAAAATTAATATAAGACACTGTCTTATTTTCAGGGAAACATGGTATTATTGTGTCATTTTTGATGTCCATTTCTTGAGATGCAGATCTCAAGTGAATACTATCTTTGCAGATCAATGCCCACCCAGAGCTGAGAGGGGAGCTGCTGAGAAGGACGGCAGGATATTTCCAAAGCAGCTGGGAAGAGCTGCAAACAAGAGCCCTGGAACTGACAGGTAGGAAAGGAGAAAAGGCACACCAAAGCCTGTTTGGGAAATTTCCTGGACGCAGATGCAAATCCGCTGGGAGTGGAAGAAGGACTTAGGATGAAATAAGTACCAAAGCAATATGATCAAAGAAGATAGATGCTCAGCTACAGTCATACTTCATGCAGATCTGATTATTTTATTTTATTTATTTTACAGTATTCCGCCCTTCTCACCCCGAAGGGGACTAAGGGTGGATTACAATGAACACATATATGGCAAACATTCAATGCCAACAGACAAACAACATATATAGACAGACACAGAGGCATTTAACTTTTTTTTTCCAGCTTCACGATTCCGGCCACAGGGGGAGCTGTTGCTTCACTGTCCAGTAGAGGCTGTACTTTCTCATTCCATTCCTCGTGTTTTGCTGGCAGTTTTATGATGTTGTAAATTAGTTAAATTAGCCTCCCGCATAAAGCGTACCTAAATTTCCCTAATTGACAGATGCAACTATTATTCGGGGCTGCATAGGTCAACAGCAAGCCGGGCTATTTAATGGTCGGGGGCTTAACCCGACCCGGGCTTCGAACTCATGACCTCTCGGTCAGTAGTGATTTATTGCAGCTGGTTACTAGCCAGCTGCGCCACAGCCCGACCCACTTTGATTACACTTTGTAACACAGTTTTCTCTGGGGTTATAAATATCATTTCCTAATTGGTTTTGTCATTAAAAAAAAACATGGAAAAGGTTTATTAAACTGCGAAAACGTTGTCTTTGTGGGCCATCCTGCAGCACATTTGGCTCTAGTTTTTCAATGAATATCTCATAGTCTCAACCTAATATGTGGCAGCCACAAAAATGAAGATTTTGGACTATAGGTAAATCCCACACAATTAAACAGGAAATAACACTTTCAGACCAGGAACAGGTTTTTTTTCCAAATTTTGTTAAAAGTATTATTGATGGATTCAACTAAAATGGTGAATCTAGATCAGGCATGGGCGAACTTGAGTCCTCCAGGTGTTTTGGACTTCAACTCCCACCATTCCTAACAGCCTCAGGCCCTTTCCTTTTCCCCCTCAGCCGCTTAAGCGGCTGAGGGGGAAAAGGAAGGGGCCTGAGGCTGTTAGGAATGGTGGGAGTTGAAGTCATTTAAGGGGAGCTTGAGTAGCTTTCAAACTTCTGAAAAGTATTTTCAAAATGCGGGCTTCTTATTTGACTTGTGGATCCTGGGAAAGGTGGGGAACTGGGATAGGACAACTGAAGGTTGGTATCAATGTCATAGATAGCAAGAAGGATCAGACCAATGCTTCCAAAAAGCCCTTAAGCTTCATTTTGTTGTTGGCATAAAATAAGAATTCTAATCCGTTCAACTCCATCCTGACAATATCTGATGTCTCTCCATGGCCTGCATTGTTTGCTGAATTCTGTCATTGTGGTATGCTAGAAAAGGCTGTCAATACAATATTACGAGGGTTGAATGAAAAGTAATGCCTCCACCTTCGTAACTCCTCAGCAGATGGCAGTCCTGGTCTGCCTCAGGTAGTGGCTTGTTCAGTAGACTCTCCTCTACAGTTCTGTTTGGCGGGAAGCCTTGGCATTGAACGGTTGTGTTGTTAAAGTGCGAAGTATGGAACCCTGCAGAGAGGGTTGGTCAATGTGACTTAAGCAACGTGCAGTCAGAAGCGGCCCTAGGTAATTTTGGGGGGTAGACGAACCAAATCTTTGTGCCCCCCCAGAATTCCCCCCCCACACAAACCAATACCTGAGAGCTGAAGAAAGGCCAAACGAGGAAGGCCAGGCTCCAGGAATGCCTAGCTCTTCTAGGGAGACCTCGCGAGGTCTCACGAAGTCTCGCGATGTCTCCCGAGGTCTCTCGAGAAGAGCCTGGCCTTCCTGGAGCCTGGCCTTCCTTGTTCTGCGATTTGGTGAGCGATGGACCCCGCCGCCACCGCTGCCGTGGACCATCGTTCGCCAAACAGCAGAAGAGCTAGGCCTTCCTGTTCGGCAGCGAGCGAGCCGATGGTCCCCGCTGGGGGGGGGGGCTCGACGGCGCCCCCGGGGACCATGCGCTCCAAGCGGGGGCATAATTGGTCACCATGTTGGACCAGCCCTGCGTGCAGTCATTGAATTCTTGAGAGCAGAAAGTGTCACCCCAAAGGAGATTCATCAGAGAAGGCAAGATATTTATGGTGATTGTGTTGATGTGAGTCCTGTGTGTCGTTGGGCGAGGAAGTTTAAAGATGTTGAGGTGGGAACATCTGACTTGCGTGACAAACAAAGAGTTGGACATCCTGTGACAGCAACCACCGAGCAAAACAGATTGACAGATTGATTCAGGACGATCGTCGTATCACTCAGAGAGAAATTTCAAGCATAATCGGCATTTCAGAAGAAAGTATGGGTCACATTATTGCTTTGCTTGGCTTTTGGAAGATCTGTGCACGATGGGTCCTGTGAGACGCCGGTTGCGGAAACAGTGTCGACTTCTTCCATGATGGCTTCAGAAAACTTGTTCATCATTGGCAAAAATGTATCCAGTTGTCTGGTGATGATGTGGAAAAGCGAATAGTGGTAGTTAAAGAGCACATTCTAAGGATTATTTCTGCATTTGATTTATTAAAATATTCCCATCCAAACCCAGGTAACGAAAGTGGAGGCATTACTTTTCATTCAACCCTCGTATATGCCAGACCCTAAGAACATCCTCCTAAATAGCAAACAAGCCCTGACTACATTCTAAGCTGGTCACAGAGATTTCAAATTGAGATTACAATGCATGCATTAGCTATTGCACATGCGCATTTTGTCATTATCTCCATAACTCTGAAGTTGTGTAAAATACTGATGATTTGAATAACTTTTATCAACCTCTTCTAGTTATGTGAGTAGGTTGCACCAAAAGCAGTGGTAGTTCCCATGGCCAAAGTTATTGTTTGTTCTCCATTTAACTTTCTGCTCCATTTCAGGGCCCTTCCTAACTTCCACGTGGGAGGATACAATAAGGCTGATATGTTGATTCCCATTCAACACTTTCTCCCAACTTCCTTCAGAGCAAGTCTCCTGGTAACAATTCCCTAAGGAAGCCCTCCTGGTGACCTAACCCTTTGTTTACTCAATTTCTCTTTCCTAAGGAGTCATGTTGGAAAGCATGCAAGTCACAGATCTAGACCAAGCAACATGGGAGTTTCTACTGAAATGTAAGTAATTGTTTAAAAAGCTCTGCATATAACCTGGACATGTTTTTAATCTCTAAACAACATTATGGGCAGTTCTGAGACTGGTAGGTAAATACAGAGAACTTTTCTCTAAGTATTCTCAGAAAGCTGAAAGCACTTTTAGCTTTTTGCATCTGCTAGGACATAACTCCTCCCAACCCATGTATTGCCACTTTGAAGCCCCTTCTATACTGCCATATAATCCACATTTTCAAATCAGATAATCCACATTGAACTGGATTATATGAGTCTACACTGCTAGATTATCAAAGCCGATAATTTGGATTTTATATGGCAGTATAGAAGGTGCCTGAGGCAGTTAAACTACTTCCACATTTTCAAAGTTCACAAGCACTGTCCCTACAAAAATATAAAATGTTAATAAAACTATAAATATGCCTTTGGCAATTACATGCCTTTTCCTTTTGTATGTGTTTTGCAAAGAGTGGTTCCTTTTGAATGGCAAACCATGCTTAGGGTTGCATGAGCATGAATGAACTGGGACTTCTGCAAAACAAACAGAATAACTACAGACAGTAAGGAAACACATACAAACTCCACTGGCTTCATCACAAAGCTGAAGCATACTGAAGATTTACTCTGGAGGACCTATAGATGCCTGCTGGAGTATCGATCTATATATTCCAGATTATATATAAATATTGTTTTCCAGAATGGGATCCCTTGCTTACAATACCCAAAAAGCAATGATACTGATTGATTTGAAGCCAGTGCACCAGTTTATAATCTGAACACCGAGGAGCTATCCAAGGTGCTAAATCCTTTGGAGGAATTCAGGCCCACTTCTGTGGGTCTTGAAAATTCAAACTAAAACTTGGTTCATCACCTTGCTGACTAGGATGCAGCCATCTTCTGCCAATAATGACTAATCTCCATCTGTTTTTCCTCTCAGCTCTGGAGACGTTTCAGAAGAGCTCCAACCAAGACCTTCAAGAGGTGGCTGCTGATTTGGTGACCTATATCAGCAAGAAATGGGGGGAACTCCCCGAAAGAAAAGAAACTCTTTCCAGGGAAAGTATCAACAATCAAGAAATTGACCCTTATTGCGTAACGCAACCTGATACCACCTTGGAAGGTTTGTCAACCCAATCTCTGCATAAGTAACCTCTGGTAAGTATCATTGCCACACTTTAAATCCTCTTTAGCCCTAGTTGAATGTAGCATTCTGAAAGTGTAGTTAGGCTTTGTTTAAGGACAGCCAGGATAGTGTCATGGATTAGGACTCTGGAGACCAGGGTTCAAATCCCAACTCAGCTGTGGAAAGTATGAACATCTCTAGGACCTCCAATGTGGTTTTATGGCATCCTTATGGTCCTATTATGGTCAGAATTTAGGGTTCATTATTATCCATGGTTTTCAATATCTACAGGGGTCTTGGAAAATATCCCTCATGGATAAAGGTCTCATACAGCATAGTCTCATACAGAGTGATTGTACAGTGAGTAATAGGTATTTCTTGAATCCTGTCTGGGGTAAATTGAGTAAATAGATGAGTTAAATTGGAGGACAGCTGTCAAAATGCACTAGCTTGTTTCTTTGGAGTCTGAAGGTATCCAAGTTATATATTTGGCCTCTACTCAGTCTTTCCTTTTGGTTTTTCTTCTCCCTTGATTCTAGAGTACTTGGAGCCTTGCTTTTGCCATGACAAGAGGAGGAAATGATCTTGATTCCAGCAGAAGAAATGGCAGGAACCGCACTCTTGCCCTCTGCCACCTGTACACTTAGGAACAACTCAATAAACTTCCATTGTTGTACATCCTATTGTCATTTGTGTTGGGTTTTTTTAAACTCATTTTATATTTAGGTTCTTAGCTGTACATGATCTATAAAAGAACTATGGTGCCAAGTGACTGCAGTCACAGCTGATAGATTCTATTACATATTACAAATATGAGTCAAAAATTATTCACACTTTGTGTTGTCGAAGGCTTTCATGGCCGGGATCACAGGGATGTTGTGTGTTTTCCGGGCAGTATGGCCATGTTCCAGAAGCCATCCAGCCATCCAGTCCAGAGTCAGCCTTCCACATTCGCTGGAGTTAGGAGTGCAATCCCTCGCAACTGGAGGCTGTGGTGGCGCAACGGGTTAAACTGCTGAACTTGCTGACCAGAAGGTTGACATTTTGAATCTGCAGGACAGGGGTAAGCTCCTGCTGCTAGCCCCAGCTTCTGCCAACCTAGCAGTTCGAAAACATGCAAATGTGAGTAAATCAATATGGACCGCCTCAGCGGGAAGGTAAATGGCACTCCAGGAAGTCATGCCGGCCACATGATTCAGGAGGTGTCTATGGACAACGCAGGCTCTTCAGCTTAGAAATGGAGATGAGACCACCCTCAGAGCCGGAGAAAGTGTTCTCATTATATCATTATAATAAAATATGCAAATACATCCCCCCCAATATTTTTTAATCTGAAGTAATAGAATCATAGAGTTGGAAGAGACCTCATGGGTCATCCAGTCTAACCATTCTGCCAAGAAGCAGGAAATTGCATTCAAATCACCCCCGACAGATGGCCATCCAGCCTCTGCTTAAAAGCCTCCAAAGGAGGATAGTTTTCTAGCAGGTTGAAAGCAGAAATGCGAGTAGATAAAATAGGTAATGATTTTTTTATTTTATTTTTTTGCAGGGAGATTATTAAAGGTGTCTTTAAGGACATCGATTAGGAAGAAATTCCTCGGCATGGAAGATGGAGCGACAGCACAGCCTCCAAAGATGCAGGAAATAAAATGGGGAAAAAACTGCCTTTACCTCTTCTGTGTTGCCTGTCCTTGTTAATTGTATAAACGGCATGGAATGCTTGCTTTCTATGTGTTCTATAAAGCTGCTCTGAGTCCCCTTTGGGGTGAGAAGGGCGGGGTATAAATACTGTAAATAAATAAATAAATCTTTCCTCTGGGGTATTAGCTCTCCCTCCCAATTTGGTGTCATCCTGCAAATTTGATAAGCAAACTTTTCCCCTCCGATGTGAGCAGCCAAGTTACAGAGGCAGTCTTGACAATCCCCATGACATGAAATTGGGATTTACCTGTTCCCAGACATCTGGAGAGGTGGTTTCTTGCCAAAGTCAATGTCAGAAGGATGGTTACATGGTGGAATAACGAGCCTTCCCTGGGGTCCAACTGACAAAAGTTGAAAAATCTTCAAATGTTGGGGAAGGAAGAGGAGAAAAGCAGGAGATGGTGAGATGAAAAAGCTGAAGAAAAGTCAAACCAGTGGAAAAGAAACCCATAAAACAGGGATGGGCAAATGCTCAGGGGCCACGCTGTGCCCAGGTCACATCACATTAGCACACCAAAGTATTGTAAATATTTGTGTATAAGTCTAGAAATTTTAGATATAAAACCGAACCAAAACCTGAGTCAACTTCTTCATAGTCAGTGTCGGTACTGTACCTTGGCTTGTATCAAGAAAGGAAACATTTCCAAAGAAGGACCATAATAATAATAATAATAATAATAATAATAATAATAATAATAATAATAATAATAATAAAGAGAAGAAACTGAAGAATGACAAAATCAAGCAATACCTGATCCGAAAGTACTGGCTGAACACCAGAAAAATTGAAGAAGCTTTGGAAATTGTGAAAGAACAAATTACAGCAACAGCCAGAAAAATTGAAAGGTATGAAGCCAGAATCATCCAGTACAGACAAAATCAACTGTTTCAATCAGACCAAAGACGGTTCTACCAGAGCCTGAACCAAACAACAGACACAGTAACCATAAAACCAGAGAAAACTGCAACAACGAAGTTCTGGAAAGAGCTTTGGGAAAACAATAAGAACTACAACAAAAACGCTGGGTGGATAAAGGAGTTTGAAGGAAAATTCTCACAGAACAAAATGGAACAGATGGAAATAACAACTGAAATGATCAGCAAACGAGTGCAAAAAGTCAAGAACTGGACATCGCCTGGTAGTGATCAACTTCATGGATTTTGGCTCAAACATCTGATTAGTTTACATGGAAAAATGGCCCAACAATTCAATGAGATGCTGCAGAAAAGAAGTATCAGTGAATGGCTAACAACTGGAAGAACATACCTGATACAAAAGGATCCAGCAAAAGGAGCAGCACCAGGAAACTACAGGCCAATAACGTGTCTGCCCACTATGTTTAAACTACTGACTGGCATCATAGCTGACAGAATTCAAGACTATCTTGAAGAAAAAAACATCTTGCCAGATGAACAGAAAGGCAACAAACGGAAAAGCAGGGGCACAAAAGACCAGTTATTGATTGACAAAATGATTCTGGAGAACCGTAAGAGCCGAAAAGCTAATCTTCACATGACGTGGATTGACTACAAAAAGGCCTTTGACTCACTCCCACACAGCTGGATCATCAAGTGCCTGGACGCCATCGGGATTAGTAAAACCATTGGCACCTTCATTGAAAACATGATGGAGCACTGGAAAACTGAACTGTTTGTTGGAAATGAAAGTTATGGACTTGTCAACATCAGGAGAGGAATTTTCCAGGGAGACTCATTGTCCCCTCTGCTTTTCATTATTGCCATGATCCCTCTGTCAACAATCTTACAAAAAACAAATCTCGGCTACCAAACATCTAAGAATTCTCACAAAATTTCACATTTGATGTACATGGATGACCTGAAGCTATATGGGAAAACGGAAACTGAAATCCAATCTCTGACCAACACTGTCCGAATTTTTAGCACTGATATAAACATGGAGTTTGGTTTGGACAAATGTTCGACAGTGGCATTGAAGAAGGGAAAAATAATTGAAAGTGAGGGCATCAATATGCCCAATGGCCAAACAATAAAGTGTCACCAGCCAGAGGCCTATAAATATCTGGGCATATTACAGCTGGACAACATCAAGCATGAACATGTGAAGATTGTGGTCAGTAAAGAATACACACAAAGGGTCAGAAAAATTCTCAAAAGCAAGCTCAATGGAGGCAACACCATCAAGGCCATAAACACCTGGGCCATACCTGTCATAAGATATACTGCTGGCATTATAAATTGGACACAGGTGGAACTGGACAATTTGGACAGAAAAACAAGAAAACTCATGACCATTCATCATTCACTGCACCCTCACAGTGATGTTGACCGGCTGTATCTGCCTCGAAGATCAGGGGGCAGAGGACTCTTACAAGTAAAACAAGCAGTCAAAGAAGAAGAACATGCCCTGGCAGAATATGTCAAGGAAAGTGAAGAACCTGCTTTGATTGAAGTCAAAAATCAGAAACTCCTCAAAGCACAGCAGACAAAAAACCAGTACAAGAAAACCGCACTACAAACTAGAGCTGACAGCTGGCACAACAAAACACTGCATGGAAAGTTCCTTGACAAAATTGAAGGAAAAGCTGATAAAGAGAAGACCTGGCTCTGGCTCACGAATGGGACCCTGAAGAAGGAGACAGAAGGCCTGATCCTTGCAGCCCAGGAGAAAGCCATCAGAACAAAGGCAATCAAGGCCAAGATCGAAAAATCAGCTGATGACCCAAAGTGCAGACTGTGCAAGGAAACCGATGAAACCATTGATCATATCCTCAGCTGCTGTAAGAAAATTGCACAGACAGACTACAAACAGAGGCACAACTATGTGGCCCAAATGATTCATTGGAACCTATGCCTCAAGTATCACCTCCCTGCAGTTAAGAACTGGTGGGATCACAAACCTGCAAAGGTTGTGGAAAATGAACACGCAAAGATACTGTGGGACTTCCGAATCCAGACTGACAAAGTTCTGGAACACAACACACCAGACATCACAGTTGTGGAAAAGAACAAGGTTTGGATCATTGATGTTGCCATCCCAGGTGACAGTCGCATTGAAGAAAAACAACAGGAAAAACTCAGCCGCTATCAGGACCTCAAGATTGAACTTCAAAGACTCTGGCAGAAACCAGTGCAGGTGGTCCCGGTGGTGATGGGCACACTGGGTGCCGTGCCAAAAGATCTCAGCCGGCATTTGGAAACAATAGACATTGACAAAATTACGATCTGCCAACTGCAAAAGGCCACCTTACTGGGATCTGCACGCATCATCCGAAAATACATCACACAGTCCTAGACACTTGGGAAGTGTTCGACTTGTGATTTTGTGAAACGAAATCCAGCATATCTATCTTGTTTGCTGTGTCATACAACGTCGTTGTGTCAATAATAATAATAATAATAATAATAATAATAATAATAATAATAATATCAATGGCAACGCAGGAGTAGAGAAGAAACATAGGATGCATCGATACCAGGCGTGGGCCAACTTTGGACCTCCAGGTGTTTTGGACTTCAACTCCCACAATTCCTAACAGCCGGTAGGCTATTAGGAATTGTGGGAGTTGAAGTCCAAAACACCTGGAGGGCCAAAGTTGGCCCATGCCTGATCGATACTGTAGAATTAATTCTGTGTTCTCACAGCAATGGAATTGCAGGATTTGCTGCAACACACTTTGACAAAGAAAGCTAAACACTTTGCAAAACAACTCTTATAGCAGTTTAAGTGGTATCAAACTGTGTTAATTCTTCAGTGTAAATGCACCCATAACTGCAGCGAACAAGCACCAAAGAATGAGAATGACTTAAAGTTCACCCAGGCTTTTCTGATTAATATTCTATTAATGCTTCCCAAACATTTTACAGTATGACTATCTTATGCATGGATTCAATAATATCAATGTTTGAGTTAGCTATGCTACAAAAAATATCTCCCTTGGAAGTGTTTCCATGTTTCACTAGCTCTTCCAGTGGAATCTATGCCATGCTTCCAGCAGGAATATAGTTCTAATAATGTATTTGTTGTTATCTAGAATTTCAGGTTTCCACATACGATTGTATGCCTTGCGGATATGGTGATCAAACTGTATTGTTAAACTCGGAAATTCAAAAGAGACAAATACTCAGGGCAGGCCATCAAATTAGTAGTTTTTGGTGTGTCATGGGAATCAAAGACCAGGAGATGGCAGCAGAGCTCTCATTCTTGTAGGACTATCATTATACTCATAGGAGTTGGGAGAGACCACAAGGGCTACTCACTGGTCGAACTCCACTGTGCCAATCAAAGCACTCCTGACAGATAGTCATCCTATCTCTGCTTTAAAATCTCCAAAGAAGAAGATTCCAGTAGACTTCAAGGCAGTAATATCTCCCACTGCCAAACTGCTGTTAACAACAGGACGTTCTTCAAGGCAGGAAGCAGCCAGGCTTTGAAGCTACAAGGCTTTTCAATGCTAATCAAGGTGGCCAATTGCAACATTCACACTTGCCTCAAACAGACAAGAGTTCTTTCTCATACCCTGGACCTTCCACAGATATATAAACCCCACTTGCCTAGTTTCCAACAGATCTCACAACTTAGATGTGGGCAAAATGTCAGGAGATAATGCTTCTGGAACATGGCCATACAGCCCAGAAACTCACAGCAACCCAGTTCTTCTGTAATGTTCAGGTGGAATCTTTTTGCCTGCATTTTGAACCCATTGCTCCATTGTGTCCTAGTCTACGGAGCAGAGGAAAACATGCTTTACCCTCCTCAATGTGACATCCCTTCAAATATTTCAACATGGCTATCATGCCCCTCTCAACCTTCTCTTCTCCAAGCTAAACATCTCCAGATCCATAAACCCTTCAACTGAAGAATTCATGACTTCAAGACCTTTGGACACTTTTGTCATGGTCACCCTTCTCTGGATACCTTCCAGCATGTCTGTATCCATATCTTGAATTGCTTTGCCCCAAACTGTACACAGTGTGGTTGTGTGTTTTCCAGGCTGTATGGCCATGTTCCAGAAGTATTTATTGCGCCAAATTGCTATGGGTGTGTGTGTAAAGAAATCCTTGCAAAGTTGCTTGCAAAACATCTCTGCAAAAAGGTAGCTGAGCTTTTTGCAGAGGCAAGCCACGCCTCAAACAATGTATCGGTTTGCTGGCAGATGTCTGGGTTTGTCAGTTGGTAATCTGAGCTTGCAGGGAGAGCACTGAAATGGAGAAGCTCTCTAGCTACGGTCAAGTAGCAGTTTGAATATGCTATGCTGTAAATAGAATGCTGATGTTATTGATCTTATGCAACTACATGGACATTGTACGATTGCAGAACTGTTTTATATTTCAACTCAACGAGCAAGAGTAAAGTTCTTTTGTTCTTTCAATTCCTCTGCCTGGTGTGAGTCTTTTGCACATGGTGCTAACTGGACGCTGCTGGATTCCGCTATACTCGTTAATAGTATTCTCTCCTGACATTTCGCCCACATCTATGGCAGACATCATCCAGCCCAGAAAACCCACAACAACCAACAACAAGCCTTCGAAAACACATTGTACACAGTGTCATTCCAGGTGAAGTCTGAACAAAACCGAGTAGATTGGAGCTATGGCATCTCTCAATCTGGTCACTATAATTCCAGTTGATGCAAGTCCAGTACAAATCACATAACATCGTAAAAGCAAACAGTTAAAACAACAAGCATCACATTTAAAAACAAACTAAACAGGCCATAGTTTAAAAACATAATTAAGAGCAGGAAATATAAACAATCATCCACAGCATTAAAAGGTCCAGCATGGACATAAATGGGCAAACAATCAAACTGATAAAAAGTGTGTCTATATTAAAAAGTAGATAGGGAAGATAAATATGGGATGGAAATCAAACTATAACGTGACAGGGCAAATTTCGATGTGGGTAAGGGCCAGGATATAACGGATATAATGGATATACACCAGAATAAAGTCAGTACTGTAGAATCTCACTTATCCAACATTCGCTTATCCAATGTTCTGAATTATCCAACGCATTTTTGTAGTCAATGTTTTCAATACATCGTGATATTTTGGTGCTAATTTAGTAAATACAGTAATTACTACGTAGCATTACTGCATATTGAATGACTTTTTCTGTCAAATTTGTTGTATAATATGATGTTTTGGTGCTTAATTTGTAAAATCATAACCTAATTTGATGTTTAATAGCCTTTTTCTTAATCTCTCCTTACTATCCAACATATTCACTTATCCAGTGTTCTGCCGGCCCGTTTATGTTGGATAAGTGAGACTCTACTGTACATAAGGAACACCACTCAGAAACAGGAGAACTCAAGATAGTAAACAATCAAGGGCCAGTTAGCACCTTCCCAAACAGAGGATGCCTCCAGGCAACAAAAACCAGGCTACCTCTATGCAGATACCCTCACTGATTGACTTTACAAACTTCTTGGCTAGCCAAATGCTAATTCAAGCTTGCTAATTGCAACAGAGACACTTGCTTTAAATAGACAAAGGTTCTTTCTTTCACCCTGGACATTATTCCACAAGTATATATGCACCACACTTGTTTCATTGCCAGCAGACCCTCTGAGGATTCCAGCCACAGATGCAGGCAAAACGTCAGGAGAGAATGCTGCTAGAAATATGGCCATACAGCCCAGAAAACTCATAGTAACTCTGCATTAAGTTGATAGGTTGCTTCCCTTGATTCGGGTACAAGGCATCTGTGGAAGCAGCCTAGAAGGTGAAGTTGCTTCCTGGGGGATTCTGGGAAATGTAGTCCAAACTATATCTGGGGTTGTTGTGTGTTTTCCGGGTGTATGGCCATGTTCTAGAAGCATTCTCGCCTGACGTTTCACCCACATCTATGGCAGGCATCCTCAGAGGTTGTGAGGTATATCGGAAAAAACTAAGCAAGGAAGGTACAGTAGAGTCTCACTTATCCAACACTCACTTATCCAACGTTCTGGATTATCCAACGCATTTTTGTAGTCAATGTTTTCAATATATTGGGATATTTTGGTGTTAAATTCATAAATACAGTAATTACTACATACTATTACCGCATATTGAACTACTTTTTCTGCCAAATTTGTTGTCTAACATGATGTATTGGTGCTTCATTGTCATAACCTAATTTGATGTTTAATAGGCTTTTCCTTAATGCCTCCTTATTATCCAACATATTCACTTATCCAACATTCTGCCGGCCCGTTTATGTTGGATAAGTGAGACTCTACTGTATATATATCTGTGGAAGGTCCAGGGTGGGAGAAGGAACTCTTGTCTGTTGGAGGCCAGTGTGAATGTTGTAATTAATCACCTTGGTTAGCATTAATGGCCTTGCAAGCTTCATGTCCTGGCTTCTTCCTGCCTGGGAGGAATCTTTTGTTCAGAGGTGTTAGCTGCCCCTGATTGATTCATGTCTGGAATTTCTCTGTTTCTGGCCATGAAAGTCTTCGACAACACATCAAACTATAGCTTTTTCCAAGCTCTGATAATAACTCTGACATACTGTTTAGCACGTTGCTGGCGCTTTGGTTCATTCTGATAGAAAGAAGAGGAAAGACGAAGGAACTGGAATCAACAGAAGATGCTGCATTAGGAAATGCTGCTTGCATTTTTTGGTGAGACTTTTTCAATGAAACAGCAAAAATCACTCAATAAAAATGTGTTACATAAGAAGCGCATCTTACATTCCTTCTATAATGTGAAAGAGTAAGCGGCTTGCTGGGATGCGTGTGTTTCCCCCGATAGAGAAGCATCATTTCGAGAGGAAGGAATAGGCTCACACCAGTAAATCAGCTTAGAGAAGCGATGCCAGCCAATTGTTCTTGACATAACTTTTTTGTTATTGAAATTATCGATATCATTGAATAAAGACCTGTTACGCAACAAACAAAAACATGGTAAACACTGTCAGAGAGGTAGAAGGAAGCTGCTGCAATGCGCTATTCCTCTCTGCTTCTCTTAGGGTGCATCTACACTGCAAAATAAATGCAGTTTGACACCACTTTAACTACCCTGGCTCATTGCTATAGAATCTTGGGAGCTGTAATTTCCCAAGGTCTTTATCCTTCTCTGCCAAAGAGTGCTGATGCCCAGGCTGTGGCGCAGGCTGGAGAGCAAGCCAGCTGCAACCAGCTGCAATGAATCACTCTGACCAGGAGGTCATGAGTTCGAGGCCCGCTTGGAGCCTATGTTTGTCTTGTCTTTGTTCTATGTTAAAAGGCATTGAATGTTTGCCTATATGTGTAATGTGATCTGCCCTGAGTCCCCTTCGGAGTGAGAAGGGCGGAATATAAATGCTGTAAATAAATAAATAAATAAATGCCTCATCAAACTACGAGGATTGAATGAAAAGTAATGCCCCCACCTTCGTTACTTGGGTTTGAATGGGAATATTTTAATAAATCAAACGCAGAAATAATCCTTATAATGTGCTCTTTAACTACCACTGTTCACTTTTCCACATAATCACCAGACAATTGGCTACATTTCTGCCAATTATGAAATTTTTTTCTGAAACCGTCATGGAAGAAGTCGACAGTTTTCTCAACGTCTTCATCAGAAGCATAATAATGTTTCCGCACCCCCTCGATGGATTGTCACCTTGCCGTGGTGAGGGGGCTTGCGTGTTCCGATGATCCTGTGGGCACTGGAGTGATGCACTCCCAGGAGTGGCCGCAGGGGAGGTTCCAGACCAAGCACAATCCGAAGACCCAAAGACCTCAACGGCGGAGCAGGCGGAGGATAACATGGTACATGTTACAACGGCTGTGAAGGCGGAAGAAGGCTGCAACAGACTGAGAAGCCACTGTCGTTGTGTTAACCACACCACTGCTGGAACCTCACTCTGTGAAGACTGTGTGTTGACCGGCCGTGCACCGACCTCCACACATTAAAAAAAATCACGCACAGGCGTCTTCCAACAAAAATAAAAACAAACCTACAAAAGTCCCATGGCGATCAGCGAGTGGCGACGGGGGCAGGACTGTGAAATCTGGAAGCCCCTAGTCACAGACTGGCACATGGGCGGTGGATATGGACTCAGTCGTTCTACCTCAAGGACCGAGGCAGTTGAGTAGTCCGGCAGCTGTATCCATGACTGAGCAGCCCTTTTTAGGATCCGCTCTGCTCACCCCACACGGGGAAGGGGCTAGAAAAGGTGCCCTAAACATAGTCTGCCTCTCCTACCCTGACTGGACTGCCGCGTCCAGAGGGGTCACCACTCTGCGGCCAAAAAAGAAAAATGAACTTTGGAACATGGAACGTACGGACATTGTTAGATAACACTGACAGCGAGCGCCCCGAACGCAGGACTGCTCTCATTGCAAGAGAGCTGGGACGCTTCAAGATCGACATAGCAGCCCTTCAGGAGACCCGGAGAGCAGGAGAGGGGCAGCTGAAGGAAGAAAAGGGAGGCTACACCTTCTTCTGGAAGGGACTACCTGAAGAAGAGCGAAGAAGAATACACGGAGTTGGCTTTGCTATCAGAAACGACCTGGTGAAGCACCTGACTGAAGCACCCACTGGCATCAACGAACGACTTTCAACCCTCCGAATTAACCTTGCCAAAAACCAACAGGCAACCATCATATGCGCCTATGCACCAACTCTAGATGCTGACGAAGACATCAAGGAAAAATTTTTACTGTCAGCTGGATACCATCCTATCGGAGATACCTAAGGAGGACAAAATCATCCTCCTGGGGGACTTTAACGCAAGAGTCGGAAGGGACTCTGACCTGTGGCCAGGGATCATAGGAAAAGACGGGGTCGGAAACAGCAACTCGAATGGCATCTTGCTTCTCACCAAATGCGGAGAGCACAACCTTGTCATCACCAACACGCTCTTCCGCCAGAAAAACAAGCTCAAGACATCATGGAAGCACCCTCGGTCAAAGCATTGGCACCTCCTGGACTATGTTATCACACGTGCCAGAGACCGCCGCGATGTGCTTCTCACAAGAGCCATGACAGGTACTGATGACTGCTGGACAGACCACAGGCTAATCCGATCCACGATGGCTATCAAGATCGTCCCCAAACGCAGACTCCAAGGAAGAAAAACAAGGCGAAAAATGAACACCCAAGCCCTTCAGGAGCCCTCCAAACGAGCCCTTCTCCAAACAACACTCAAAGATCATCTACCCACAGAACACCCCGAAAATGTTGAGGAACATTGGAACAAACTGAAGACCTCCATCATCACAGCCTGCGAAGAAAGCATTGGATACCTAACTAAGAAACATCAAGACTGGTTTGATGATAACGACAAAGAGATCCAACAGCTGATTGATAACAAAAGGAAAGCCTTCCAAACATGGCAGAGAGACACCAACTGTGCTGCCAAGAAAAAGATCTATGCCAGTGCAAAAGCTGAGGTCCAAAGAAGGACCAGAGAACTCAAGAACATCTGGTGGACAAAGAAGGCTGAAGAAATCCAACACCTTGCAGATACCCATGACGCTCAGGGATTTTTCAAAGCCACAAAGATCATTTATGGACCAAGAAACCATGGCATACAGCCCCTACGCTCATCAGATGGAACCAAAATTCTGAAGGACAAAACATCAATTGCACTACGTTGGAAAGAGCACTACCAGAACCTGCTGAATCGCAGCTCCAATGTGGCCGAAGAGACCCTCTCACAAATCCCGCAACAACAAACCAGGGATGAGCTTGCAGCACTGCCTAGTTTGGAAGAAGTCAGCAATGCCATCAGCCAACAAAAAAACAACAAAGCTAGCGGACCTGATGGGATTCCCGCTGAAATCTTCAAAGAGGGTGGACCTGAGCTGATGCAACAACTCCACCAGCTCATTGAAAAGGTGTGGATGACCGAGAAAATCCCAGCAGACTTCAAGGATGCCACCATCATCACCCTTTTCAAGAAAGGGGACAGAACAGACTGCGGGAACTATCGTGGTATCTCCCTTCTAACCTCCGCCGGGAAAATCCTCGCAAGAATCCTTGCAAACCGCCTTCTCCCTGTCTCAGAAGACACCCTCCCAGAATCCCAGAATGGCTTCCGCCCCTCCAGAGGAACAGTGGACATGATCTTCACTGCTCGACAGCTCCAAGAAAAATGCAGGGAACAAAACCAACCTCTGTACATGGCATTCATTGACCTTGCAAAGGCATTCGACACAGTGAATCGCAGCGCTCTCTGGACCATCCTCCAAAAAATCGGGTGCCCTGACAAATTTGTGAACATCCTGCGGCTCCTCCATGATGACATGATGGCAACAGTCTTGGACAGCAACGGCTCCCAAAGTGACCCATTTAAGGTTGAATCAGGTGTCAAGCAGGGATGTGTTATTGCCCCCACCTTATTTTCCATCTTCATCGCTATGATACTTCACCTTGTTGATGGGAAGCTTCCCACCGGAGTGGAAATCATCTATCGGACAGATGGCAAGCTATTTAACCTCAGCAGACTGAGAGCCAAAACCAAGGTCACCACAACATCTGTTATAGAACTCCAATATGCTGATGACAACGTAGTCTGTGCGCGTTCAGAAGAAGACCTACAAGCCACTCTAAACACCTTCGCAGAAGCATACGAGAAGCTCGGCCTCTCACTGAACATCGAGAAAACCAAAGTGCTCTTCCAACAGGCACCAGCTAATCCCTCTGCAAAGCCAGGAATACAGCTTAACGGTGCAACATTAGAAAATGTTGACCATTTCCGCTACCTTGGTAGCCACCTCTCCACAAAAGTCAACATCGACACTGAAATACAACACCGCCTGAGCTCTGCGAGTGCAGCATTTTTCCGTATGAAGCAGAGAGTGTTCGATGACCGGGACATCCGTAGAGAGACCAAGGTGCTTGTTTATAAAGCCATTGTCCTCCCAACCCTGCTCTATGCCTGCGAAACGTGGACTGTGTACAGACGTCACACCAAACTCCTGGAGCGTTTCCATCAGCGTTGTCTCAGGAAAATCCTGCAAATCTCTTGGGAAGACAGGCGGACAAATGTCAGCGTGCTTGAGGAAGCAAAGACCACCAGCATTGAAGCGATGCTCTTACGCCATCAACTCCGTTGGACTGGCCACGTTGTCCGAATGCCCGATCACCGTCTCCCAAAGCAGCTCCTCTACTCTGAACTCAAGAATGGGAAACGGAATGTTGGAGGGCAGGAAAAGAGATTTAAAGATGGGCTCAAAGCCAACCTTAAAAACTGTGGCATAGACACTGAGAACTGGGAAGCCCTGGCCCTTGAGCGCTCTAATTGGAGGTCAGCTGTGACCAGCAGTGCTGCGGAGTTTGAAGAGGCACGAACGGAGGGCTTAAGGGAGAAACGTGCCAAGAGGAAGGAGCGTCAAGCTAACCCCGACCGGGACCGCCTTCCACCTGGAAACCGATGTCCTCACTGCGGGAGAATATGCGGGTCAAGAATCGGTCTCTTCAGTCACCTAAGAACACACGCCCAAGATACCAAGGTTGGAAGACCATCATCCTCGAACGACGAGGGATCGCCTAAGAAGTAAGAATGTTTCCGCAGATCTTCTTTCATTATTGGGGATAGACGGAGTCTCTGATGAATCTCCTTTGGAGTGACACTTTCTGCTGTCAAGAATTCAGTGACTGCACATTGCTTAAGTCGCATTGACTGACCGTCTGTGCAGGATTCCATACTTCACACTTTAACAACACAACCGTTCAATGCTAAGGCTTCCCGCCAAATGGAACTGTAGAGGAGAGTCTACTGGACAAGCCAGGACCTGCCGCAGACCAGGACTGCCATCTGTTGAGGAATTACGAAGGTGCAGGCATTACTTTTCATTCAACCCTCGTATTACATAGTCTGACTTTTCTATAGCGAGAAGATCAATAGACAAATATTAAAATACTATTTTATCAGCATTTTTTTACTTTCATGGAGGCCCTCTGCCCCTAAGTCAGGCAAATATGGAGAGTGATTTGTATAAGCATGAGCATGAGCGCATAATGCACCTCATGCCCAACACACAAAGAACATAATGTGCAGAGAAATTAGGTTTCAAAGTTTTCTGATGCTTGAAAGGATTTTTTTCCTGCTTGGGACTGGAGAAATGTGTTTAATGGAGAACAAGGCACTGAAAGAAACGGACTGGCAAGATGATGAAGCCACGTCTTGGTTGTGAGCCATACTTGCTCATTCAGGACAGAATTGTGCTGAGCTGAGCAGACAATGTCAACGTGGAGGAAGCCTTCCGTTCTGATGCGCTCATGTCCTTAAGTAAACACCCAAACCACGCATAAGTGGTCTTGGGTGTATTAATGGCACCATTGTCATGGAAATCTATACACAAAGCTATTCCTGAGCTTTGTCCCAGACAACAATTTAGAAAAAGACGGTCATTTGCTGAGGACGCAATGATAGATATTCTGTGCAAAAACTCCTCATTCGGGAAATCACACAGTTGATCCAGAATTCAGACCAAGGGCTTTTTGGCTGAGAGCTTGCATCAAAGACATGGAGTGCAATTTTACACTTGCAGAATTATGTCATAGGATTGGAAGGGGCCACAAAAGGCTCTCCAGTCCAACCCTTTTCAGACAGGAGGACACAATCAAAGCACTCCAGACAAGATGGCCATCTATCGGGAGGGCTTATATTGTGTCTTTTTGCCTATCAGAATGAAGTTGGACCGGATGGCCTTCCAACTCTTTGATTCTATGATTCTAATAAGACTGAGAGTATGATGTCAAACTGATATAATTTGTCTGTGTGGAGAGGCTTAGTGATAGGGAATAAACCTAACATATATTCCAGGAATGTCGTCAGCACAAGATTATTTGATCCAGGGTTTATGAGTTATCAAAGTCTTTTGCGGGAATCCAGTTAAAAGGATAGGTTTGAAACAGGGTTCTGCCAAAAGCCTGTAAATTTAATGCAGCTTTGTAAAACTTTAAGCATTTGTTACCAGCCATCACTGTATCCAGGACTTTGCCAGGAATCTATAAACAGATTAATAAAAAAATTGCTGTGCATTTTAATGTGTCTTCTTCATCCTTCTCCAGTGCATTGTGAATTTCTAGGGGGAATGTTTTGCAATAGTTACCATTTTGTTATTTAGCTTTCTATGGCCTCAATACCATAAAAGCACCAGATCTTAGAATGAAAACATGGTCCGTTGGCCTCAATACCATAAAAGCCTGGGCTGTGGCGCAGGCAGGAGAGCAAGCCAGCTGCAATTAACTGCAATGAATCACTCTGACCAGGAGGTCATAAGTTCGAGGCCTACTCGGAGCCTATGTTTGTCTTGTCTTTGTTCTATGTTAAAGGCATTGAATGTTTGCCTTATATGTGTACAATGTGATCCGCCCTGAGTCCCCTTCGGGGTGAGAAGGGCGGAATATAAATGCTGTAAATAAATAAATAAATAAAAGCACCAGATCTTAGAATCAAAACATGGTCCGTTCTTGTTAGGACTTGGATGGGATACCATCAACAAATAGCAGATGCTGTAGGTTTTATTCCAAAGGCAAAATCACCGCAAATGATTCCAAGTCTAAAGGTGCTGAAATTTCCAAGCCAGACTGGAGAAACTGCGGTCGCCACATATAGAATCAGAGCTGGAAGAGTTTCCTAGGGCCATCCAGTCCACCCCATTTCCTCCAGGCAAGAACACACAATCTGAGCCCTCCTGACAGATGGCCATACAGCCTCTGCATCAAATCTCCTAGAGAAGGAGATTCCATCACACCCAGGCAGCATAGCCCACTATCCAACAGCTCTTACCATCAGGAAGTTCTTCCTAATGTTTAGGTGGAATCTCTTTTCCTGTCATTTGAATCCATTGCTCCGTTGTGTCCTAGTCTCCACAACACAAATACATAGAAAAGTTTCCTGAAAGGTGCAACAGCTGTGACATGATTCTGTGGGATGGGTTCCAACCTGAGAACCTTCTAAGATACCCAGGTCACTCAAGGGACAAAGAAGCCCTTCCTTGCCATGCCTCTCCTTTTATGCTGGCGAGCAAGTTCTCTCTTGCCTTGGTGAGCATCCAAAAGAGGCAAATTCATGCCATCGCTAGAACATGACACAGAGTGACTCATGCGCTCTTCCGCAGTCCAGACCTGTCGGCCTTGACCCAGTCACTTGGCAAGCGCAAAGGATGGGTTGCTCCTGTGGCTGTTTGACATATTTCTAGACTATCAACACAGCAGAGAAAGCCAACTGTTGTCAACATAGCAGGCTTTTCAAAGGCTGGATTAAGGAGGACAAAACACTCGGTGATCAAAAGAGCGTGTTGAGAGGTTGTTGTGAATGTGAAAGTATCCCAACAAAGAGAAGTTTAGGTGTGTTTCTAAAGACTAGACCACTAGGGATGGTTTTGGCCTGGGAGGTTGTCAGTCGTAACTACAACACCAAAGCTCCATCATCATTGTAATGAGACAAGGCAGGGTTTCAGCTCATATTTGGAAATACAGTAGAGTCTCACTTATCCAAGCCTCGCCTATCCAAGCTTCTGGATTATCCAAGCCATTTTTTTAGTCAATGTTTTCAATATATCATGATATTTTGGTGCTAAATTCATAAATACGGTAATTACAACACAACATTAGTGCGTATTGAACTACTTTTTCTGTCAAATTTGTTGTATAACATGATGTTTTGGTGCTTAATTTGTAAAATCATAACCTAATTTGATGTTTAATAGGCTTTTCCTTAATCTCTCCTTATTATCCAAGATATTCGCTTATCCAAGCTTCTGCCGGCCCGTTTAGCTTGGATAAGTGAGACTTTACTGTACTGGATTTCAGAGCTTCACCCATAACACCAAAGCCCATATCTCAATAGTAATAAAGAGAGCCTCTATGAAAATTTCAACAGAAAGGAGGAAACCATGAAAATGAACCAAATCTGGCTACCAGTATTGAAAAAAACTCTAAAATCAGGAGAGTAAATAAAGAACAAAACTCAGAAAACAGGAGAATTCCAGACAAGAAGCAATCAGGGCCAGCTAACACCTCACAATAGATTATCTCAGGCAGGAAGCAGCCAGGCTTTGAATCTGCAAGGCCATTCAATGCTAATCAAGGTGTCCAATTGGAACATTCGCACTTGCCTCAAACAGATAAGAATCCTTTCTCCCAGCCTGGACATTCCACAGATATATAAACCCCACAACAGACCCCTCAACCTCTGAGGATGCCTGCCATAAATGTGGGTGAAACGTCAGGAGAGAATGCTTCTGGAGCATGGCCATATGGCCCAGAAGATTCACAGCAACCTCCAGAGAAAGACTCCACCAGACTCTCAGGAAGTAGCATATTTCAGTGTTGAATGGCTCTTTCCATCAGGATGTTCTTCCTAATATTTATCTGGAATCTCTTTTCCCACAGATGAATAAATACATTGTATTGTGGCCAAATAAGTACAATCCCATTCTTAAGGGAACTTTAATGTGTACACAATATTAACAGAACGCTAGCCTTGGCTCAGTTGTGCAACATTGCCATTTAGCACAAAGACTGCATAGCTCAGTGGTTCTCAGTCTGTGCTCTACTTTCACTGTGTCATGGTTTGCAAAGGCACTGTGCTGTGTGTGTTAACTGGAAAATGAAATGCATGATGTCGATTGGCTGAGCCTGCAAAGACCTGGAGATTGATTCAATACTGTTTCTGTTCTGCTGCTGCAGAACCTGTTCAGACAGTGCTGGCTGAATACTGCTGGGGAAGAGAGCAGTGTACTCAGAGAGGCCTTGCTATTTTGAGGCCTGTTTGCTGCTGAGAAAAGAGGGTGAAGAACCAGGACTGTGTTTTTCTCTGAAGCAGATTTGTGGACTGAGAAAGGACTGTTTTTGACTATGGACTTCTGTAAGTGATCAGAGGAACCATTGTAAATACTACTGTATTTTTATCTCTTGGAATCAGTAAAGTTCCTGTATTTTTGTTCTGCAAACCTGAGTGGCATGTTATTGTTCTGCGGGTGACTCTGGATTGCGGGCACACGTAAGAGATGTTAGGGATTCCTCTTCTTCGGAAGAGGAAGGGGAGCAGGAAAGTGTTCATGAATCTGAGGGTGAGTTGGAATCTGAGGAGGAGATTTTGCAAGTACCCACTTTTCAGGAGAGGCGAAAGGAAACAGAGCGGAGACGTCGTTCAGCTAGAATAGCTCCAGAAATGCAGCTGAGTAATTGGGAACCACCCTAGCAGCTGTGAGGGGACTCAGGGCTATAAAGCAGAAGCAGGTGCAGCCAGCTCTTGCTGGTAACAAACTGACTCTTCACTCCCCTTGTGCCTGCTTCGAGTCTGCATCTGGGAAACTGCTCCTAAGGATTTATTGCTGTTTCTTTGTCTGAAGTAAGACTGCTATTTGATTTAGGAATATAACAGAGACTAAGAACTGTGTTTGCCCTAAGACTTCCTTTCTTCCTTTTTCATTATTCCACAGAGTGTGTTGTTCTTTATGTTTTGCTGAAGTAAAGCAGTTTTCATTTACCACAGTGTTTTAAGGCTGTTCTTGAAAGACAAAACAGGACAAGAGCTTCCATTTGTCATCATTAATCCGTAATACACTGGAATAAGGTTAGCTATTATTCACCGTTTATCATATTCATGTGAATGAATCCTCTGGGGATGATGGGGCTTGTAGTCTATACTGTAGCCCCGGTGGCGAAGTGCATTAAAGCGCTGAGCTGGTGAACTTGTAGACCGAAAGGTCCCAGGTTCAAACCCCGGGAGCGGCTGCTGTTAGCTCCAGCTCCTGCCAACCTAGCAGTTCGAAAACATGCCAATGTGAGTAGATCAATAGGTACCGCTCCGGCGGGAAGGTAACGGCGCTCCATGCAGTCATGCCGGCCACATGACCTTGGAGGTGTCTACGGACAACGCCGGCTCTTTGGCTTAGAAATTGAGATGAGCACCAATCCTCAGAGTCAGACATGACTGGACTTAACGTCAGGGGAAAACCTTTACCTTTAGTCTACACTGATGTCGATAGCAAGACCCTCTGGTCTTCTAATCCAGTCTTTCTCACCCCTTCCTTGTTCATTTCATTACATTTTATGAAGTTATCCTTACTTTGCATCAATAGTATCTCTTTTTTGCTTCAGTGTCTTCCAGTATTTACTTTAGAAAACTTCAATCCGAAGCAACGCACAGTACAGTGTCACTCAGAAGAGCGCTCATATCCTGAATCCCGGAGACGACTTGATCTTTTCACAGATGTGACAGCGCTCTACGCGATGTGGCTGAAATCTCAGCGGGACCATTGATTTTCAAAAAAGAGCAAAGTGTACTCTCCCTCGCAGCCGCGCTGTGCCGTACGTGCGGATCCTCCCCGACCTTGGTCCCCGTCCTCTGAGGATGCGCAGGCCATAAAGCGGGAGGCAAATGGGACCGCGCACAGCCTTTCCCGCTACGCCTGAGCACATTACCCTGCCAATTCATCAAGGCAAACATTTGGGAAACAGCTCTCCTCCTGCGTCTTGAGCTGATGGCATTCCTCCTTGAAGAGTCTAAAAAAGCAAACCTTCCCATTCTGGGGGTAATTCAAGGCCAGGTGCGCCACTTTAAGATCCGTAGAGAACGGATGGCTTTTCAGAAGTGACGGAAGACAGATTCTCTGAGCTGCTAAATGAACAGCCAAAGAAAAAGGCACTATGCACTAATACCATGGAGGAAAGTGCTTTGAAACATATGTCATAGCTCTATTGCAATAACACTAATTTTTCTTGAGCTCCTTGCTTTGCAAAAAGAATGGCTGGCTAGGAGTAGTGGCAATGCAAGAAAGATCCATTGATTTACCCTGTGCTGTTTCCCAAATGTCTGCTGCTTTGAGACTCCTTTGGTAGAGAAAAAGTGGAGTATAAATACACACAAGTTACAAACATCCAACTTACAAATGACTCCTAGTTAAGAACAGGGCTGAGACAACAAGAAGTGAGAGGAAGGAAGGGAAATCCACTCCTGGAAGAGTTATTATCATGGGGAAAAGGGGTCTCCACTGAAGCATTATCATCCATTCTTGTTTCCACAACAAGCCACGTTTTTCAAACTTCAATTCTCACTGGAACAGAAAGTGAGGTGAAATCTTCTGAACAGGGGCACAGGCAGCAAAGGAAATGCCACAAAGGTGTTCACCTTTCCCTGTGCTATCCAAAGTGTGTGTGTGTGTGTGTGTTTGTGTGTGTGTGTGTACGGAGCTCCTGTCAGCAATCTGGCTGCCAATCTCTGAAACCAATTGAAACTCCACATATATATAGAAGTACACTTAAACATGCAACCTATCTTGTTCATAACTTTGGGAAAGGGAAAAGGCTATGAGGGGAGAGAAGGAAAGAAAGAGAAAGAAGGGGAGAGAAAAGAAGGATATTTATTTATTTATTTATTTATTTATTTATTTACCTGTTTTATATTCCGCCCTTCTCACCCTAAGGGGACTCAAGGTGGATCACAATGCACATATACATGGCAAACATTCAATGCCATTAGACATATGACACATATAGACAGACACAGAGGCAATTTTAACATTTTCCAGCTTCTGGCTTCATGAGGGTATGCTCGATTGTGGTCACAGGGGGAGCTGCCACATCACCGTCCACTTGTGATACCAAGTCCTTGATTGAGTACTTCCTCATTCTTCCGCACGCTGCTGGAAGGTTTTATGGTGTCATAAATTAGTTAAATTAGCCTCCCCGCATAAAGCGGTACCTAAATTTCCTACTCAACAGATTCAACTGTCTTTTTGGGCTGCATAGGTCAACAGCAAGCTAGACTATTAATGGCTGGGAGCTTACTCCGACCCCGGCTGGCTTCGAACTCATGACTTCTCAATCAGTAGTGATTTATTGCAGATGGCTACTAACGAGCTGTGCCATAACCTGGAAGAAAGGAAGGAAGAGAAAGGAACAAAGGAAAGAAGGGGGGAAGGTTATGAAGGAAAGCAAGGGAGAAGGGGGAAAGCGGCTCCTCTGACCACTGGATATATGTGCAAGTTCTGTTATAAATGCAGCTGCGTATTTAGCTAATTGGCTTTGACTTTCCGTAGCAAGGTTGACAATATAATTGTTCCACATATGGAATTCTACGCTATATAGAAGGACAAGCTGTCGTCCATGACCAAAGGCTTGCTTTTCCCAAAAGAAAGATTACGGTACATGCAGATAATGGCACATTGCGCTCAGGTGCTTGAGGCAGCAACTGCCCAGCTTATCAGAAAAGAAGTGTTCTGTCAACTTCTGATAAGGAAGCCGGAACTCTCCAACCCTCTTCAATGTGTCTGAGCATCCCTCTGAGGCCACAAGTGTTGGTACATCGGTGTTATAGTGCCAAGTGGTGAGTCAGGCTCTCCATCACACATCCTCAAACGTTACTCAGCTCTCTGTCTGTTGAGTCTGGACCGTGCAGGAAAGGGATGAGAAAGTCCTTATCACTACTAAAAAGAGGCTCCAAAGCATCCAAGTTGCAAATTGATTCATACACAATGTCTATGTAAAGTGCAAGGATAGGAGCGGGAAATAAGTATTGCATAGCAATGGATAGCGAAAGGTGTGTATGTGTTCCTTCAAGTCACCTGTTGACTTATGGCAAATGCATGAATTCCATGGAATTTTCTTTGCTGCATTTGCTATGCAGTTTGACACCGCTTTTTCCGTGATGGCTAAACGGAATCATGGGAATAGTACTTTTATGAGGTCTTTAGTATCCTCTTAGTACGTTCTCTAAATAGTTCTTAACTAGTTCCCACATCCCCTTGATTATTGCAATATTTTCAATTTTATCTATATTATTCCATTTGCAATTTGCGATTTCTACATTTAACATATCAACTATATACTTATACCAATTCGTCAGAGTCCATTTTGTTTTCTCTTTCCAACCCCTCACTAAAACAATTTGTGCACATGCTATTAATTTGTCAATCATTTTTTCTTTTTGTATATTCTTCACTTCCGTGATTTTTGCATGTAGTACATTTCTATTAACTATTACTATTTGTAGATTTAGCATTCTATTGATTTCTCCTTCAATCATTCTCCAGTATTCTTGCACCCGATCGCACTCCCATACCATGCGATTAAACACCCTTCTTTGTTCACAACCGTGCCAACACCTATCTTTCATCCCTGGTAAAAAAACGTGAAAGTTGTGCAGAAGTTCTGTACCATTTTTGTAACATTTTCCTTCTTGCTTCCCTTAATACATTGTACTAAGATGTGGAGTGGAAAAATTAAGATTGAGATTGATATTTCAAATGTAACTTCTGTAGTTTGTTGTATAAAGTGTATGTACAAGGAGGGGAGGGTGGGAGGGTGGGAGTGGGGTAAAACAACAAAACAACAATAAAAACAATTTTTTAAAAAAGGTCTTTAGTATGTCTGGTTATATTCAAAACAAAATAAAAACAACTTGCAGATAGAATTGTAGAGGAGAATCGGCAAGCAGAAAAGACAGACAGGGGGTGCATCTACATTGCAAAATAAATTCAGTTTGACACCACTTTAACTGCCATGGCTCAATGCTGTGGAATCATGGGATTTGTAGTTTGAGGCACCCACACTTTGGGGCAGAGAAGGCTAAAAACCTTTGAAAGTGTTGCACCCCTAGGCTGCAGAGACACCTTAAAACCACACTGGAGCCCCAGACTATAAGTAAAGCAAGCTGTTTATTTAAGTTTATATGTAAGCAAAAGCAAATCAAAGTTCAAAGTCAATGAAACAAGGTTTTAGCCCACAAGGTACAAGATACTTGAGAATCTTGAAGCAAGGGTCGATAAAAATCAAACACAAGAATGAATTCTAACAAGGTATCAAAGTTAGTCCAAGAAACAGGATCAAAAGGACAAGATCTTTAACCAGAACATGAAATCCAAACTGCAAGGCTTTTAGGAATAAGAACTTGACAATCCAAAATCCCCAGGAGCAAAAACAAGAACTGGAACAAAATGCAAGATGCAAGGCAACAGGAACTTCGCATGAAAGTCCAAAAGTATCACGAAACAAGAATCCATGAAGATTCCATGAAACAGGAGTGATTCTCTTGATGAGCAAAGTTACCACCTCTGAAACCTCTCTCAGAAGTAGTTCCTCTTAATGCCAAAATCCAGGCCTCTTTCCATGGGAAGGTTGCTCAAAACCTTTTCTCATTAGCAACCTTCTGCTTCTTCTCACAACCTCCCTTTCTTGCCATTGTTGACATATTGCTTTCTTTCTGTCAACCTCATTACTCTTATCAAGACTGGAATGCCCATCTGCCAAGGAATAGCCCGACCTTGACTTTCCCAAAGAATGTGTTTCAAGCTGCCTGCTCCCAGAATCCTCAGGCACAAATACCTCTAACTCTGGCTGTCTGGGAACAACAGCTTCATCTGGCTGCATGGGAATCTCAGGTCCAAACCCAGAATCCTCTTACAGGTCAGGTGCAGAGACAATCACAGGCTGAACAGGCCCAACTCACCTGACAGCTCAGATGCAAGCTGGGCTACAACAGAAAGCTACAACTCTCTGGATCCCATAGAACAGAGTTGTGGCAATTAAAGAGGTGTCAAACTATATCATTTCTACTGTGTAGATGCAAGCTTAGGGAGAGAATCCTCAGACGTAATTTTGCCAGTTCTTCCTTTGAAATAGAGCCGACAGCAGGTTTTAGTTGGTGGTCTCTCATTCAAGTACTAACCAGAGCTGACCCTGTTTCGCCTCTGTTACTTTTAGAGTATTTGGGCCGTGGAAAGCAAAGCAGTTAAATAGTAAATACTGGAATTTACTGGAGAAGGATAAGAAGATGCAGAAAAATGCAAGACATGTTCATTAATTTGTTTATAATTCCTGGAAACCTATAAACAACTAACGAGATGGTTGATAACAAACAGTTAAAGTTTTACAGAGCCATCTTCAGTTTACAAGCTTCTGGCATAACCCTTTTTCAAAGTCTCCTTCAGAATTAACATATCCCTTTAAATGGATCCCAGAAAAAGACTTTGATAACTCATAAACCCTGGATCAAATCATCCTAAACTGAAGACATTCCTGGAATATATTGTCAGGTGTTTTTTTTTCCCTCCAAAGTAATGCCATCACTAAGCCTCTACAAAGAAAGAAATTATTCAACATCAAACAGTGCCTTCCGCTCCAGAGACACAGGATTATCACCAGATTCCTACTGCTGTTTTACAGAGACATAGGTTCTCCCTGGAAGTACTTGGTAAAGCAGGATATAGTTGATGAGGATGAGGATGGGGATGATGATGATATTGAGGATGATGATCTGCCATGGTAAAGCTGTCATCAGAAGTAAACATTGCAGTGATGTGCTAGACTGCATCAATGCACACTGATGCAAGGTTTCATTTACAGACACAGATGTACTTTTGGATCAGCAATTCCCTAACAACGTGCTCTGTGAGCATAAAGTTAAGTTCCTCTCCTTGATGTAAAATCATAGAATCCTCAAGTTGGAAGGGACCCTAAAGACCATCCAATCCAAACTCATTCTGCCATGTAGGAAGACACAATAAAATCACTCCTGAGAGATGGACATCTGGCTCTGTTTATAGACCAAAGAAGGAGACACCATCACCTCCCAAAACAGCAGAGTCCCTTGCTAAACAGCAGGCTGTCAGAAACTTCTTCCTAATTTTGGGTGGAAGTAGTTTGGATATGTTGCTCAGACATGGTTAAATTTTGGCTGGTTAGCATTTTGGTTAGCATTTAGCATTTTGGCCCTTCGTGCAACTTCTGAGATGTACCAGAAGTAGAAAACTGGCCTCCAAAAATACCTATGCTGCTATATGATTTCATATTGCATGCATATTATATTACACAATAAAATCAAATGCACAGATCTAGGATAGGAGACAACTGGCTTCAAAACAACATGTTAAAAGGATCTTAGGAGACCACAAGCTGAACATAAGTCATCAGTGTGATGCAGCAGCTAAAGAAGCCAATGTGATTGTAAGCTGCATCAATAGGGGTATACTAGATGGTCCAAGGGAAGTCATAGTCACATTCTATCCTGCTTTGGTCAGACTTCACCTGAAATAATACTTTGTCCAGATGGACAAACCGTAAGGTGTCCAAAGAAGGGCAACCAAAATGATCCAATTTCTGGAAACTATGACTCTCCCTGAGGAGTGGATGAAGAAACTGTTTATGTTTAGCTCTGAGAAAAGAAGTCTGAGAGGGGACATGATAGCCAAGTTTCAATATTTGAAAGGAGGCCAAATTAAGGAGAAGGCAAACTTCTTTTCTGCTGTTGTGGTGGCTCAGTGTGTTAAAGCACTGAGCTGCTGAACTTGCGGACTGAAAGTTCCCAGGTTCAAATCCCAGGATCGGAATGAGCGCCCGCTGTTAGCCCCAGCTCCTGCCAACCTAGCAGTTCGAAAACATGCCAATGTGAGTAGATCAATAGGTACCACTCAGGCAGAAAGGTAATGGCACTCTATGCAGTCATGCCAGTCATATGACCTTGGAGGTGTCTACGGACAACGCCAGCTCTTCGGCTTAGAAATGGAGATGAGCACCAACCCCCAGAGTCAGACATGACTGGACTTAACATCAGGGGAAACCTTTACCTTTTATAGACAAGGACATAATGGCACAACGAATTTAAGCTGCAGGAGGGAAAAAGAGATTCCGCATAAATGTTAGAAAGAACTTCCTGATGGTTAGAACTGTTAAACAATGGAATATGCTTTCTAGGAGTCCAGTGGAGTTTGCTCCTTTGGAGGTTTTTAAGCAGAGGCTAGATGGCCGTCTGCTGAGAGTGTTTTGCTTGTGTGTTTCGACACAAGGACTGGATGGCCCTTGGAGTTGTCTTCCAATTCTACGATTCCATAAGTCCTTTTGTGACCATTCCTTTTGTGAGTCTTGATAGCAGGGAAATGGCATCTCCCTTGTCTCTTCAAGCACATTTCTCTCCCGGCAGGAGGGACCAGCGTGGCCTTGGCAATGAAACAGATCCTGCGCAGCTCAAAACAACAGCCCGGGGCCAGGTTGTCAGAAAGTTTATCGTTTCCTGCCGATGTGCCAGAATATCTCTGAGTGCAGCCTTCAGAGGGTTAGCCTTTCTTTGCCATGTCTTTGGAAAAAAGGGCAAGAAAATGTTGGAAATCAAGGGGTGCTGCTGTGGCCAGATCTGTGGGAATGCAATGCCCATCACGCCTAGCCAGGATGATGGGAGTTGGAATAAACACAAAGGTGCTACACGGAGAAGGCGCAATTTGCTGCTTCCAACTGAAAAGGAGTTATGTCATCAGTTTTTGACTGGTGGGGCAAATCTCAATGAATCAATGGGTATACTCTTTTTTTGGACTAAAAATGAGGCCCCCAGTGGTGCAGCGGATTAAACCGCTGAGCTGCTGAATTTGCTGATTGAAAGGTTGGCGGTTTGAATCCAGGGAGCGAAATGAGTGCTTAGCTTCTGTCAACCTAACAGTTCAAAAACATGCAAATGTGAGTAGCTCAATAGGTACTGCTCTGGCAGGAAGGTAACTGCACTCCATGCAGTCATGCCAGCCGCATGACCTTGGAGGTGTCTATGGACAATGCTGGATCTTCAGCTCAGAAATGGAGATGAGCACCAACCCCCAGAGTCGGACACAACTAGACTTAATGTCAGGGGAAAACCTTTACCTTTACCTTAGAGCCACATGTAAAAATCTATTTTTGAAGGCAGAACATAATGGAAGCAATAGCCAACAATCTTCAATTTTGTCAGTCCCAGGATCCATCTCCAAAAGAAACCCAGGGAGGCAAAGGATGCATGGTTGCTTCCATCATCATCATCATCATCATCACCATCATCATTGTCATTGATCTTGTTGTTGTTGTTTCATCCTGTCTTTCATGTCTGTAGGGCGGTGAATTAACTCTGAGTTTTAGTACAAAACAAAATGTTGCTATCCTAAAATCCTAACACTTTCTTCCTAATTGAGTTCAGAACTTTGGATAAGCGTCTAAATCAAGTGAATTCATGGTCCCACTCCCTTCTGCTTTGGCCTGATCTTCTCACCTGGAATGACCCTGTGTCCAGTTGTGGACAAAGCAAGTCAAGAAGGGTGACCAGTGACCAGAGAAAGGCAACCCAAATGGTAAAAAGTCTGGACACCAAGCCAATTTAACTGCCATGGCTCTGTCCTATGGGATCCTGGGATTTGTATTTCATGTCACCCTGATCTCTCTAACAGAGATGTGTACATGCCTCTCAAAACTACATATCCCAGCATTCCATTGCATTGAGCCATGGCAGTTAATGTGGTGTAAATCTGTTATAACCAAACCACTTCCATAAGAGAATGTACACATGTGTAAAACACCAATTTGATTGTAACCTGTGGCTCAACCTGGGATGCATCTACATTGTAGAACTGATACAGTTTGAACCACTTCAGCTGCCATGGCTCAAGGCTATGGATTCATGGGAGCTCTAGTTTTATATGGTCTTGAGCTTTTTTCCACCAAAGAGTGTCAGTGCCTCACCAAACTATAACTCCCAAAAAAGAAGAGACGGAAATAAATATTTCATAGTAATAGATTTTAAGGGTATGGCACAGCGGTGGCACAGCGGGTCAAACCGCTGAGCTGCTGAACTTGAGACCAAAAGGTCGGTGGTTTGAATCTGGGGAGCGGGGTGAGCTCCCGCTGTTAGCCCCAGCTTCTGCCAACCTAGCAGTTCAAAAACATGCAAAGGTGAGTAGATCAATAGGTACCAGGAAGGTAATAGCGCTCCATGCAGTCATGCCAGTCACGTGACCTTGGAAGTGTCTATGGACAACGCCGGCTTTTCAGCTTAGAAATGAGCACCAATCCCCAGAGTCGAACACGACTTGACTTAAGGTCAGGGGTAAACCTTTACCTGCATGCCTTCAAGTCACCTGTTGCCTTATGGCAAACCTATGGAGTGCATAGAGTTTTCTTTGGGTGCATCTGCTTTGCATTTTGATCCCACTTCAACTGTCATCGCTCAATGCTATGGAATCATGGGAATTGTAGTTTGGTGAGGCCCCAGCAATTTTTGGCAGAGAAGGCTAAAGACCTTCTAAAACTACAACTTCCAAGATTCTATAGCAGGGGTCCCCAAACTAAGGCCCGTGGGCCGGATGCGGCTCTCCAAGGTCATGTACCTGGCCCCTGTCCTAAACTTTAGACTTAGGGTTGACCTAAGTCTACCTGGTCTTTGGAGGTCTCTTTGCTTACTTATGGCCTTATGAGATCATCCAGATGGTCTTTGAAGGTCTCTTTGCTTAGCTACAGCCTTATGAGACCATCTAGTTGGCTTTTGGGGGTCACTTTCCTTACCTATGGTCCTATGATACAATCTAGATGGTCTTTGAGGGTCCCTTTCCTTATCTATGATCTTCTGATGGCCTGATGAGATCATCTGGATGGCCTTTGAGGGTCCCTTTCCTTACCTATGGTCTTATGAGACCATCTAGATAGTCTTTGGCGGTCTCTTGGCTTACCTATGGTCTTATGAGATCGTCTAGATCAGGGGTCCTCAAACTAAGGCCCGTAGGCTGGATGTGGCCCTCCGAGGTCATTGACCTGGCCTCTGTCCTAAATTTTAGACTTAGGGTTGACCTATTTATTTATTTATTTATTTATTTATTATTTACAGTATTTATATTCTGCCCTTCTCACCCCGAAGGGGACTCAGGGAGGATTACAATGAACACATATATGGCAAACATTCAATGCCAACAGACAAACAACATACATTAGACGGACTCAGAGGCATTTTTAACATTTTTCCAGCTTCACGATTCCGGCCACAGGGGGAGCTGTTGCTTCACCGTCCAGTAGTGGCTGTACTTCCTCATTCCTTTCCTCGTGTTTTGCTGGCAGTTTTATGGTGTTGTAAATTAGCCTCCCGCATAAAGCGTCCCTAAATTTCCCTAATTGACAGGTGCAACTGTCTTTCGGGGCGGCATAGGTCAACAGCAAGCCGGGGCTATTAATGATCGGAGGCTTAACCCGACCCGGGCTTCGAACTCATGACCTCTCGGTCAGTAGTGATTTATAGCAGCTGGTTACTAGCCAGCTGCGCCACAGCCCGGCCCCAAAATCTGAAATGACCTAAATCTGAAATGACTTGAAGGCACACAACAACAACAATCCTAATTTTGGACTATTTAATCATAGTCTGGCCCCCCCAACACTCTGAGGGACTGTGAATTGGCCCTCCACTTAAAAAGTTTGAGGACCCCTGTTCTATAGCATTAAGTCCTGGCAATTAAAGTGCTGTCGAACTGCATTAATTACACAGGGATGTACCCAGTGCCACCTAGTGACTAAATGTTGCCATGGCATGATCCACCTACAGCATCGGAGAGCGGAGTGGTTAATTATTGTTGTTTTCCATTTTGCAAGCAAACCCATCCTTGCTTTGATCTTCCAGAACGATTTGCAAACAAGATGAGACAAGTCACATGTAGAGAAAGTGACATTCAACATGGTTTCATAAAGAATTTATGATTTGGGAGCAAGAGAGAGAGAGAGAGAGAAAGCAGCACAGCATGCCGGACAGCTTTCCTCCCTTGGGAGGTTTTCCCACCCTTCTTGCACAAAAGCCGGTTCTGTCTGTAAATGCTGAAAGCTTCTTATCACCATTTGAGGCTTAAACATTAATAAGAAGCACAGTAGCAAAACAGTCCCATCAACTTTTGAACTCTCCCAAATGTCCAGAGGCATTTTTTCCCCTTCCTGAATTATACAAACTTCCCAGAGGTTGGAAACGAAAGTGCCTTTTTCCAGTGGAGAGCCTATGAGAAGCTGATGGCACAGAAAATGCCACCAACATCAGATTCAGAGGCAGAAAAATGAAGGTACTGATCCACTTCTAAATAACAATAACAACAGCAACATCATCATCATCAACAACAACAACAACAACAACAACAACAACAACAACAACAACAACAACAACAACAACTCATATAGTATCTGGTCTCATATCATGTGCTGTCTGGCTATAGGTTAAGCTTGCCACCAACATCAGATTCAGAGGCAGAAAAATGAAGGTACTGATCCACTTCTAAATAACAATAACAACAGCATCATCATCATCATCATCAACAACAACAACAACAACAACTCATATAGTATCTGGTCTCATATCATGTGCTGTCTGGCTATAGGTTAAGCTTGCCACCAACATCAGATTCAGAGGCAGAAAAATGAAGGTACTGATCCACTTCTAAATAACAATAACAACAGCAACATCATCATCAACAACAACAACAACAACAACAACAACAACAACAACAACAACTCATATAGTATCTGGTCTCATATCATGTGCTGTCTGGCTATAGGTTAAGCTTGCCACCAACATCAGATTCAGAGGCAGAAAAATGAAGGTACTGATCCACTTCTAAATAACAATAACAACAGCAACATCATCATCAACAACAACAACAACAACAACAACAACAACAACAACAACAACAACTCATATAGTATCTGGTCTCATATCATGTGCTGTCTGGCTATAGGTTAAGCTTGCCACCAACATCAGATTCAGAGGCAGAAAAATGAAGGTACTGATCCACTTCTAAATAACAATAACAACAGCAACATCATCATCATCAACAACAACAACAACAACAACAACAACAACTCATATAGTATCTGGTCTCATATCATGTGCTGTCTGGCTATAGGTTAAGCTTGCCACCAACATCAGATTCAGAGGCAGAAAAATGAAGGTACTGATCCACTTCTAAATAACAATAACAACAGCAACATCATCATCAACAACAACAACAACAACAACAACAACAACAACAACAACAACTCATATAGTATCTGGTCTCATATCATGTGCTGTCTGGCTATAGGTTAAGCTTGCCACCAGCATCAGATTCAGAGGCAGAAAAATGAAGGTACTGATCCACTTCTAAATAACAATAACAACAGCAACATCATCATCATCATCATCAACAACAACAACAACAACTCATATAGTATCTGGTCTCATATCATGTGCTGTCTGGCTATAGGTTAAGCTTTCCTGTCATTTGCTCATACGAGGATGGACATATGTTTACACTTATTAGGGCTGGGCTGTGGCGCAGCTGGCTAGTAACCAGCTGCAATAAATCACTACTGACCGAGAGGTCATGAGTTCGAAGCCCGGGTCAGGTTAAGCCCCCTGACCATTAAATAGCCCGGCTTGTTGTTGACCTATGCAGCCCCGAAAGACAGTTGCATCTGTCAATTAGGGAAATTTAGGTACGCTTTATGCGGGAGGCTAATTTAACTAATTTACAACATCATAAAACTGCCAGCAAAACACGAGGAAAGGAATGAGGAAGTACAGCCACTAGTGGACAGTGAAGCAACAGCTCCCCCTGTGGCCGGAATTGTGAAGCTGGAAAAAAAATGTTAAATGCCTCTGTGTCTGTCTATATATGTTGTTTGTCTGTTGGCATTGAATGTTTGCCATATATGTGTTCATTGTAATCCGCCCTGAGTCCCCTTCGGGGTGAGAAGAGTGGAATATAAATACTGTAAATAAATAAATAAATAGATGCTGGAAAAGTTACCTACTTGGAATCCTTGTGACCTAGAGTGGGAATAGGCAAGGAGAACCATGGCAAATTATTCACTCTCTCAAAGGACTAAAGCTAAATAAATGCCAGCTGTGTATCAGAGGAGATGGAGTTCAGAAAGAGCAGATATGTTACTCATCTTGCTCATCTAACTAACTACTGCTCCTCGCAGGATCTCCAGCTGAAACATCCCTAGCAGGAGTGAGGCAGCTTCTTTGTTAAGACACCCATAGAAAGAGATCCTGCCCAAGAATACGATACAATCTCCTTCTCTGGGGGGTTTTAAGCAGAGGCTGGATGGCCATCTGTTGGAGGTGCTTTGATTGTGTCTTCCTCCATAGCAGGGGGTGCAACTAAATAATTTTATCCTTTGTGTTGTACTATAAACCTCACTCCTTACTTTGGACTGAAAAGTTTTCTATGGAAAGGATGTCTGTGGGGTGCAATGATACCACTCACAGATCCAAAACGGAAAATGAGCAAAAAAGGAAGGTGAATTCCTTATTTTTGTTGCTGATGATATAGTTCAAGTTTCAGACAGAACCGAGGATTGTCCTCAGAAGACCTCCTGAAATACTAGCTGCCAGGCAAAGATGGAAAAACCTCTGGCAAGTTACACTTCAGTAGGTATTTGTGCAGAAATACATGCGGTCTTTTCTCCTCCCAAGAACAGCATTTTCTGGACAGAAAGGAAACACGCTGTTCCTTGTACAAAAATGTGATTTCTGCACAGAAAACCTACATGTATTTCTGTATGGAGGTATCCTTACTAATGTGCAATTATTTTGTGGCAATTCTGCAGCCATTGCTATTTTTTATTTTTATTTTTGCTTTTTCTGTAGGAAATTTAACATGGACAATATCCAGACTCTCCTAATGCCACAGCAGTGTTGAACGCAAGGTCTTTTCCTTGAAGCTCTACATCTCTGTTGCTGGTTTCCACCAAGAATAGGTAAGGCTCCCTTTTTATAGAAAAGTTATAGGGATCAATCCGTTTTAAATGGAAGATTCTATGAAATATTATCTCCCCTCCTCCCAAAAAATCCCTTCTCTGGAGGTGTTTAAACAGAGACTGGATGGCTATGTTTTGAGAGGGCTTTGATTGTGCCTTCCTGCATGACAGAAGAGGGTTGGACTGGATGGCCTTTTGGGTTTCTTCCAATTTCTATGTTGCTATGATTACCCAGAAGGATATATGGTGACGCAGTGAGTTAAACTGCAGAATTTGCTGACGGGAAAGTCAGTTTGAATCTGTGGGTAGGGTGAGCTCCTGTCATTAGCCCCAGCTTCTGCCAACCTAGCAGTTCAAAAACATGAGCACCAACCTGCAGAGTCAGACTCTACTAGACTTAATGTCAAGGGGAATCCTTTACCATGATTCCCCAAGTTCTGGTTTGGGTGTACATTGTCTGTCTCTTCCATCCCAAAAATTGTCCTCCCCTTGTCCTGGGTCTGGATGTTGTCCCCAAATATTAGGACCCTGAACAGAAGGAAATACAACATTCTCCCTGTTTGCACTTATTTCTCCATCTCTCCCCAGTTTGGGTCTCTCTGCAGTCGGTGCCCAAGTCTTCCTGCAGACGGGCGGCAAACGTAATTACAAGCTGGATCCTCCTTTCAAGGCTCTTCCCCGGAGGCATGGCGGTGATGAGTCCTCGGACCACATTAAAAGAAGAAAAATAAGAGGGATTCATGTATAATTAAAGGGCCAGATGGGCCGACCTCCCTTCTGTTCTCAATTATTTATACGGTAATGGAATATGTCGCCGGGGTCCCAGTGGGCCATCAAAGCCATAAGGTGCTAAGTTCTGTGTCTATGCACACCCGTTCGTTTCTCCTTAAACTCCTCCCGGGCCAGATCAGATGGGACACAACACCCTTCTTGCCAAAGGTTTCAGTTTATTTCCATTGATTGGGCAGCTCATCATTGTTGTTTGTGACTGGTAGTTATGGGCTTTTTACAAAAGTTTGGTAACTTTTGTCTCTCACTTGCAAGCGCTCTTGGACAGCAAATCAAGGACAGCAAATCAATGAATCCTGCTTGGGTTGGAAAGATGTTGGCCACCTTTTTACATCAGGATTGTATAAATCATAGAATCATAGAGCTGGAGCAGACTTTAAGGGCCATCCAGTCCAACTCCCTGTGATGCAGGAAAATACAATCAAAGCTCTCCCAACAGATGGCCATCCAACCTCTCCTTAAAAACCTCCAGAGAAGAAAGCTCCACCAGACTCCCAGGAAGCGTATTCCTCTGCCGAACAGCAATAATCATCAGGAGGTTCTTCCTAATCTCTTTTCCTTCAATTTGGATCCATGGATCCATGACTTATTTAAACATGGCTATTATGCCACTTCTTCTCCAGGGTAAACAAACATCCCCAGTTTCCTAAACCATAGGGATTCATGACTTCCATACCTTTGACCATTTTGGTCACCCTTCTCTGGACACCTTCCAGCTTCTCAATTTTCTTCTGGAATTATTGCCCAGAACTGGACATAGGGTTAGGGTTAGGATTATCCCAAATGAGGTCTGCAATTCTTTCCTCATTTTAGTCTCCAAAGTAAAAGGTACTTTTAGCATTTTTGTTACAGTGCAAAAATGTCTTTGAAAGCTCCAGTTTCCGAGACCATTCACAAGTCAAGAGCATTTCTAGGAAGGAACAGTCATCTGTGAATTTTGTACAGATTGGGTCTCAAGATCTGAATATCCTTATCAGTTCAAGACTTTTCTCACCAGGGTTTCTCAACACTTGAGAAACATGTTTTTCAACTGCTCTCCCAACCCAATTGTGCCAAAGCTTGAGCAAAATGCAGATGTTTCACATCTGAGAGAAATTTCTAACCATCTCCACAGCTGAACGTACATTTGCAGAAGCGTGGGAAATGCTTTTGACTTAGGAGTGTGTCAGCTCGAAAAGTCTGACTTGGCCATGGTGGTCCACGCCTTGGTTACATCCAGATTGGATTACTGCAATGCTCTCTATGTGGGACTGCCCTTGAAGACAGCCCGTAAATTTCAATTGGTTCAAAGATTGGCAGCCAGACTCCTAACGGGAGCTAGCTATTGGGAGCCCCTACTAAAACAACTCCACTGGCTGCTGATAAGCTGCCAGTCCCAATTCAAGATGCAGGTTTTGACCTATAAAGCCCTATACGGCTTGGTCCCTGTCTATCTTCGTGACCACATCTCCCCCTATGAACTGGCACAGGCTTTAAGATCTGCCGGGGAGGCCCTCCTCTCGCTCCCACTGCCATCGCAAGCGTGGCTGGTGGGGACAAAGGAGAAGGCCTTCTCAGTGGTGGCCTCCTGGCTCTGGAACGCCCTCCCCAGAGAGATCAGGCAAGCCCCTACATCAGTGGTTCCCAAACTTATTTGGCCTACTGCCCCTTTCCAGAAAAAATATTACTCAAATATTACTGGAAAGGGGCATGGCTTAGAGGGGTGGGTGTGGCTCCTGCTCCAGAGGGCAGGGCTGAGCCTCTCCTCTAGTCCAAGATGCAGGGCTGGGAGGGGAGGTGGGCGGGGCCACAAATGGGCAGCCAGGACTGGGATGGCCGGAGTTACGAGCTCTGTGGCAGGGCTGAGCTTCTATCCCTGTTCTGCAGCACCTGCCAGGATACAGGGGGCGGGGCTAGAGGAGGGGGCGGGGCCTCTTCCCAAGTGCCTAACGGGGCTGAACCTCTATACCCCACCCCCGTGGTCTAACAAGTGCCTCAGGGGAGGTATAGAGGCTCAGCCCTGTCTCGTGCTCTTGGGAAGAGGCCCCGCCCCTAGCCCCGCCCTTTAGTCCTAAAAGGCCTCTCAGGAGAGGTATAGAGGCTCAGCCCTGTCTCAGTCTCTTGGGAAGAGGCCCCGCCCCTAGCCCCGCCCTTTAGTCCTAAAAGGCCTCTCAGGAGAGGTATAGAGGCTCAGCCCTGTCTTGTGCTCTTGGGAAGAGGCCCCGCCCCTAGCCCCGCCCTTTAGTCCTAAAAGGCCTCTCAGGAGAGGTATAGAGGCTCAGCCCTGTCTTGTGCTCTTGGGAAGAGGCCCCGCCCCTAGCCCCGCCCTTTAGTCCTAAAAGGCCTCTTAGGAGAGGTATAGAGGCTCAGCCCTGTCTCAGTCTCTTGGGAAGAAGCCCCACCCCTAGCCTCGCCCTTTAGTCCTAAAAGGCCTCTCAGGAGAGGTATAGAGGCTCAGCCCTGTCTCAGTCTCTTGGGAAGAGGCCCCGCCCCTAGCCCCGCCCTTTAGTCCTAAAAGGCCTCTCAGGAGAGGTATAGAGGCTCAGCCCTGTCTCAGTCTCTTGGGAAGAGGCCCCGCCCCTAGCCCCGCCCTTTAGTCCTAAAAGGCCTCTCAGGAGAGGTATAGAGGCTCAGCCCTGTCTCAGTCTCTTGGGAAGAGGCCCCGCCCCTAGCCCCGCCCTTTAGTCCTAAAAGGCCTCTCAGGAGAGGTATAGAGGCTCAGCCCTGTCTCAGTCTCTTGGGAAGAGGCCCCGCCCCTAGCCCCGCCCTTTAGTCCTAAAAGGCCTCTCAGGAGAGGTATAGAGGCTCAGCCCTGTCTTGTGCTCTTGGGAAGAGGCCCCGCCCCTAGCCCCGCCCTTTAGTCCTAAAAGGCCTCTCAGGAGAGGTATAGAGGCTCAGCCCTGTCTCGTGCTCTTGGGAAGAGGCCCCGCCCCTAGCCCCACCCTTTAGTCCTAAAAGGCCTCTCAGGAGAGGTATAGAGGCTCAGCCCTGTCTCAGTCTCTTGGGAAGAGGCCCCGCCCCTAGCCCCGCCCTTTAGTCCTAAAAGGCCTCTCAGGAGAGGTATAGAGGCTCAGCCCTGTCTTGTGCTCTTGGGAAGAGGCCCCGCCCCTAGCCCCGCCCTTTAGTCCTAAAAGGCCTCTCAGGAGAGGTATAGAGGCTCAGCCCTGTCTCAGTCTCTTGGGAAGAGGCCCCGCCCCTAGCCCCGCCCTTTAGTCCTAAAAGGCCTCTCAGGAGAGGTATAGAGGCTCAGCCCTGTCTTGTGCTCTTGGGAAGAGGCCCCGCCCCTAGCCCCGCCCTTTAGTCCTAAAAGGCCTCTCAGGAGAGGTATAGAGGCTCAGCCCTGTCTCGTGCTCTTGGGAAGAGGCCCCGCCCCTAGCCCCACCCTTTAGTCCTAAAAGGCCTCTCAGGAGAGGTATAGAGGCTCAGCCCTGTCTCAGTCTCTTGGGAAGAGGCCCCGCCCCTAGCCCCGCCCTTTAGTCCTAAAAGGCCTCTCAGGAGAGGTATAGAGGCTCAGCCCTGTCTTGTGCTCTTGGGAAGAGGCCCCGCCCCTAGCCCCGCCCTTTAGTCCTAAAAGGCCTCTCAGGAGAGGTATAGAGGCTCAGCCCTGTCTTGTGCTCTTGGGAAGAGGCCCCGCCCCTAGCCCCGCCCTTTAGTCCTAAAAGGCCTCTCAGGAGAGGTATAGAGGCTCAGCCCTGTCTTGTGCTCTTGGGAAGAGGCCCCGCCCCTAGCCCCGCCCTTTAGTCCTAAAAGGCCTCTCAGGAGAGGTATAGAGCAGGGGTCCCCAAACTTTTTTAACAGGGGGCCAGTTCACGGTCCCTCAGACCATTGGAGGGCCAAATTATAGTTTTTTTAAAAACTATGAACAAATTCCTATGCACACTGCACATATCTTATTTTGAAGTAAAAAACAAAACAAAAAGGGAACAAATACAGCCTCAATGTTAATCATCATCATCATCATCATCATAAAAATAATAGAGGGTTGGAAGAGACCCCTTGGGATATCTACTCCAACCCCCTTCTGCTTTTGTGCACCACACCATAATCAAAGCACCGCTGACAGATAGCCACCCAATGACGACAACAACAACAACAACAACAACAACAACAACACCACCATAATAAACATGGTTGGAAGAGACCCCATGGGCCATATAGTCCAACCCCTTTCTCCCTTTGTGAACCAAAACATAAAGCACCCCTGACCAACAATGGCAATAATAATAATAATAATAATAATAATAATAATAATAATAATAATACTGTAATGTTCGGGGTTGGAAGAGTGCTAGCCTTCAAGAAAAATGAATCCATGACAGGGTTGCAAAGGAGGGAGTCTACGTGGCAAGATAAAACGGGAGGTCTCTACCTTTTGCCACAGGCATGCCTCCATTGTTGTTTTGACTCCTCCATCCCAGGTGGGGGAGGAGGCGGAAAAGGAGCATGCAAGGCGAGCAAGGAGGCAGGAAAAGCGTGCACCTTTCCCTCCTCCCTCGCCCCGTGCAGGCCTTCGTCAGAGGCGGCGGCGGGAAAGATGCCTGCAGGGCGAGGGAGGAAAGGCGCATGCCTTTTTCTCGCCCCGTGCATCCCTTCCTCGGCGGCAGCGGGAAAGGTGTGTGTGGGACGAGGAAAAGGCATGAGCCTTTCTCTCTTCTCTCACCCCACGCGCACCTTTCACGCTGCTTTCCTCGGCGGCGGCAGCGGGAAAGCTGCCCGCGAGGTGAGAGAGGAAAGGCACATGCCTTTCCCTCGCCCAGTGCGGCTCTTTCTCAGTGGAGGCAGCAGGAAAGGTGCATGCAGGGCGAAGAAAAGGCGTGCACCTTTCTTTCCTCCCTCACCCCGCGCGCACCTTTCCCGTTGCCTCCCTCGGCGGCAGTAGCAGGAAAGCTGCCCGCGGGGCGAGGGCTGAAAGGTGCATGCTTTTTCCTCGCCCCGTGCGGCCCTTCCTTAGTGGTGGCAGCAGGAAAGCTGCCCATGGTGTGAGGGAGGAAAGCCGCACACCTTTTCCTCGCCTCATGAGGCCCTTCCTCGGCGGCAGCAGCCGGAAAAGTGCCCATGAGGAGAGGTTGACAAGAAACTTCTCCTCCTTCTCCACACCACACTTTCTTGGCAGAGGAGGGAGCCACCACCCCAGGGGCCGGATAAATGGCTCCGATGGGCCGCATGTGGCCCGCGGGCCTTAGTTTGGGGACCCCTGGTATAGAGGCTCAGCCCTGTCTCAGTCTCTTGGGAAGAAGCCCCACCCCTAGCCTCGCCCTTTAGTCCTAAAAGGCCTCTCAGGAGAGGTATAGAGGCTCAGCCCTGTCTCAGTCTCTTGGGAAGAGGCCCCGCCCCTAGCCCCGCCCTTTAGTCCTAAAAGGCCTCTCAGGAGAGGTATAGAGGCTCAGCCCTGTCTCGTGCTCTTGGGAAGAGGCCCCGCCCCTAGCCCCGCCCTTTAGTCCTAAAAGGCCTCTCAGGAGAGGTATAGAGGCTCAGCCCTGTCTTGTGCTCTTGGGAAGAGGCCCCGCCCCTAGCCCCGCCCTTTAGTCCTAAAAGGCCTCTCAGGAGAGGTATAGAGGCTCAGCCCTGTCTTGTGCTCTTGGGAAGTGGCCCCGCCCCTAGCCCCGCCCTTTAGTCCTAAAAGGCCTCTTAGGAGAGGTATAGAGGCTCAGCCCTGTCTCAGTCTCTTGGGAAGAAGCCCCACCCCTAGCCTCGCCCTTTAGTCCTAAAAGGCCTCTCAGGAGAGGTATAGAGGCTCAGCCCTGTCTCAGTCTCTTGGGAAGAGGCCCCGCCCCTAGCCCCGCCCTTTAGTCCTAAAAGGCCTCTCAGGAGAGGTATAGAGGCTCAGCCCTGTCTTGTGCTCTTGGGAAGAGGCCCCGCCCCTAGCCTCGCCCTTTAGTCCTAAAAGGCCTCTTAGGAGAGGTATAGAGGCTCAGCCCTGTCTCAGTCTCTTGGGAAGAAGCCCCACCCCTAGCCCCGCCCTTTAGTCCTAAAAGGCCTCTCAGGAGAGGTATAGAGGCTCAGCCCTGTCTCAGTCTCTTGGGAAGAGGCCCCGCCCCTAGCCCCGCCCTTTAGTCCTAAAAGGCCTCTCAGGAGAGGTATAGAGGCTCAGCCCTGTCTCAGGCTCTAGCTCTGTCCTCTATGTCCCAACAAGCGCCTCAGGAGAGGTATAGATTCTCAGCCCTGTCTCGGGCTCTTGGGAAGAAGCCACGCCCCCTCCTCTAGCTCCGCCCCCTGTGTCCTAACAGGCATCTTGGGGGCTCAGCCATGTCTCCGGCACTTGGGAAATGGCCCCGCCCCTCCCCTGGTCCCGCCCCCATGTCCTAATAGGTGCCTCAGGAGAGAGGTAGAGGTTCAACCCTGTCTCGCGCTCTTGGAAGCGGAATACATAAAGTACTTTTTCTAAATCTTTTCTTCTTTCTTTTATATTTTCATTGCCCCCAAACACACCTGTGACCATCACCGCCCCCCTGGATCACTGCAGCGCCCACCAGGGGGTGGTAGTGCCCACTTTGGGAATCACTGCCCTACATTGTCCTCTTTGCGCAAGGAACTGAAGACCTGGTGGTTCCTGCAGGGTTTTGAGCAAAATTAGTCCATAGACACCCCTCACCCCCGGTTGTCAACAAAGACCCTGCTCTGTACTTTATCCACTCCCTGGCCCTATGAAACTCTGATGCACATGTTTTACCTATCTCTTATAACTGACCATGTCTACCTTGAAGTCCCATTTACTGGAATTTGAACCCTTAATGGAGTATATTGATTTTTAGTTGTAATTTTATGTCTGTTTTTAATAGAATTGTTTTGGTTCTGTCTTATGATGTCGTTTATTATGTTTACTATGTTTAACTTTGGTGTATTGAAGGGACCATAAGCCAGAAAATGGTAAACTTTTGCATATGTGGCTTTGCCTCTGCATATATCATATTAGCTTTTTATACAGACAATGTAAGCTCTTTGCATAAACCAAAGTAGTGCTTGTGACACAGGGCCTGTGCCCCTCTCTTCTTGTGCGCTGGTGCCTTTCTCCAGAAAGTTCTGAGGAGAGAAGCTAGCTCAGAGTAAACAAGTTAGGTCACAGACATCACTTGTGCCAAAATAGGTGTGGAAGGTGAGGAAGACCATCAGCAATTGGTCAAGTTTAGATAAGCCAAGATATATATTCTTTGTTAACTGCAACACGCTTCGCAGTAGCCATTTTGCATGGTATAAACCTTTGTGTGTGTAAGGCTGTTTGCCTTATAATAACTATTATAACAATTAATACTTTACCTTTTGTACTCTCACAGGACTGGGATTTTTTTGCCTGATTTGCCTTCTGAGCCAGAACCCTTTTGATAAATTGTCTGGTGTTTTTTGACAATTGAATGTTTTTGCATGTTGGAAATTACCTTGAGTTCTCTCAAGAAGATGAAGCAGTAGATCAATAAAGTTTTATTTATTTATTTACTTGTAACATGTAATGCAGTTTAAAACTGCATTCTATGAATCTACACTGACCATACAATGCAGATTTAAACTGGCAGTGTAGATGGGGACCATATAATGGTTCCAAACTCTATTACATGACAGTGGACATAGATCCTAGTAGTGTAGTAATAGTAGTACAGTAGCAGTAATCACACTACACTGTTGAAGTGGTTCTATCCCACTACAAAATCCAGAATTTCTCAGGAGGCAGCTATAGGGGTTAAAGTGAAACAATAATGCTTTAACAGTGTGGTGTGATATTGTCCATATTGGATTTTTTTTTGAAGTATTCTGAAAGAAAGGTGGCATATAAATGAAACAAACAAACAAACAAACACTCTGCCACCAAATGAGGAAACAAATGTGACTCTTACATAATGCAACACACAATCCATATCAATATGCTCAATAACTCCATGCTCAACTCTACTTTTTTTAAAATATATTTTTATTGAAGTTTTACCTTATAAGATAGAGTAAATTAACATCAAAAGAGTGAGAACATTTGATTGTATAGAAAGTAGGAAAACTGCGATTAAAAAAGGATCAAAAAGGGAGAGAGAGAATAAAAACAAAAAACAAAAACAAAGCTAAAGTATCCATATTTTGAGATAGAAAGATAGATAGATAGATAGATAGATAGATAGATAGATAGATAGATATATCTGAACAAATGGCGATATAATAATGCAAAAGTACTTGGCAAAGAAACACACCAAAAAGCAAAAAAAAGCATTAGCACTAGCTTTAAACACTTTGAGTAAAATTGCTAGGTTAGAAGCAGCTAACATTGGTAATGTTCTAACAAAGAACTGCCAAAAACTGTTAAAGTTAAACTAAACAGTCATTGTTGTTCCAGTACCACTGTTGGAAAAAAAAAAAAAAATAATAATAATAATAATAATAATAATAATAATAATAATAATAAACTTTTACAATACTCTACTTTTACAATGTTCTGCTGAAGACAGATGTTATGCCATGCATGCAAAAAGGATAACTTCATGCTCAAGGGAAGGCACACAAGTGTAAATCATTAAGAATGTACCATGATATATTTTCATTTGGGGAGAAAAGAAAGGGAAGATCTCAGCTCAGGAACAAGAATTGTCCTGAATTTTCTTGCAATTTTTAGTCATCGGTGTCAAGCATGATTCTTTGAGAAAAGACGGGAATTGGCCCAGTGATGTGGAGTGGAGACGATTTGTGAGCTGTTACGTAAGAAGAGGGAAATGCCCAGGTGAGGATGACATTAGGCAAGAATGACTCAAGGGAGGGAAAACACCTTTCTTCCAAGCTCTTACACAATGTGCCAATGAATATATTATGAGCAGCAACAAAGAATCAGTCGCTTGGAAATGAATCAAGAGTGTGTCTACACTGTAAAGTTAATGCAGTTTGACACCACTGGAATTGCCATGGCTGAATGCTACAAAATTCTAGGAGATGTAGTTTGGTGAGACAGAAAAATTGTAATTACAGTAGAGTCTCACTTATCCAACACTCACTTATCCAACGTTCCGGATTATCCAACGCATTTTTATAGTCAATGTTTTCAATGCATTGTGATATTTTGGTGCTAAGTTCGTAAATACAGTAATTACTACATACAGTAAAGTCTCACTTATCCAACATAAACGGGCCGGCAGAACGTTGGATAAGTGAATATGTTGGATAATAAGGAGGGATTAAGGAAAAGCCTATTAAACATTAAATTAGGTTATGATTTTGCAAATTAAGCACCAAAACATCATGTTATACAACAAATTTGACAGAAAAAGTAGTTCAATACACAGTAATGCTATGTAGTAATTACTGTATTTACGAATTTAGCACCAAAATATCATGATGTATTGAAAACATTGACTACAAAAATGCGTTGGATAATCCAGAATGTTGGATAAGCGAGTGTTGGATAAGTGAGAGACTACTGTAGCATTAATGTGTAATGAACTACTTTTTCTGTCAGATTTGTTGTATAGCATGATGTTTTGGTGCTTAATTTGTAAAATCATAACCTATTTTGATGTTTAATAGGCTTTTTCTTAATCTCTCCTTATTATCCAACATATTCGCTTATCCAACATTCTGCCGGCCCGTTTATGTTGGATAAGTGAGACTCTACTATAGTTGTAAAACTTTCAGGATTCCATAGCATGAATCAGGGCACTGAAAGTAGCATCAAACTGCAATGATTTTACAGTGTAGCAAGTCGCAAAGCATCCCCTGACTTTGCCATAAGCAGGGCAAAGCCAGTTAAGCCCAGAAGAAACCATGGTTCTCACCAAAAGTGCTGTATTATTTTAATGACAGCCAGAAATCAACCCATCATAGAATCATGAGTTGGAAGAGACCACATGGGCCATTTACTCCAACTCCCTATCATGCAGGAAAAGTGCAAAGTATCCCTGTCAATATCAGGGGAAAGGTTTGCCACAGTGAAGTTGTGGACCGGCTACAGGTTGAACATGGCCTCGTGTAATAGAAACCATCACCAAGGTGAAGATCCTTCTTCAGTACTGGTTTGGCACCTCCATGCAATAGAGTGAAAGGTCCCAAGAAGAAGCTGAATGTCTTGTCATCTCTTATTGTGCTGGTACGGCTGTACCAGAAGCTCTGACTTTATTTTCTTGCTGCTAATGTTTGCAGTCATAGGACAGGCCGCCTGTCAATCATCATTAAGTTTGGTTCGGCCCCTTGTTCAGGGCTCTGGGAGGGAAAGAGCCATTTTTAAGTCAGTCTCACTTAAGGAAGCTAAGCTATAGGGACGTAGACCAGCTTGACCCATAGAAAAGCTTCATATCTCATTAACATCCGGGGATATAGAACATCCGAGAAACAGAAACAGAGATTCCAGGGGAAAAGGTCCTAAAAGCTCTGGCTGAGAGATCACAGCCTCTCAGACTCACAGCTCCTGAGGGAAACAGTCCCAAGTTTCCAAAGAAACCTTGGAGAGAGAACAGCATCACAGATCCACGGAACCCCAGCTGAAACATCTGCAAGCCTTGGTTGGTAGGTCTACTCGATGCCCAGACGCATTTGGAATCGGTAGTAGGTCACACATCAGCTAGGCCCATATGATAGACAGCCTGGGAGAGCTTATAAGGGGATTTTCCCTTTACAGAGAAAGTACAGTCATCCAAAGCCAATTGCCCGTCCCCTGGGGACAAGAATGAAAAGCCAACAGTTTATTAAGGAAACCTTGAAGTGTTATTTGACTCCTTGAAGATTTATTATTTGTTCATCAATAAAGACTTTGTTATTTCAAGAAAGACTCAAAAGGCCATCCTTTTCAGGGAAATCCTCAAGAACCTCTCTTTCAAGGCATCCTGGCTTCCTGCTGGGCATAAAATATACGTCCTATACAAAGACAATAGTTACAGGCCCAGCGCATGACAGAACACTTATCCACCTAGTCTTGGAACATCAACACTGGCCTGTCGGAAAGCAAAAAGGAGCGAGGCCATTTCCCGGTATTCAATCGATGGCATTCCTCACTCAGCCTTGGGAAAACACATCTGAGAGCAAATGGGATGGCAAGACATTGACAGGTGTTTGCAAAGGAAAGGACACAGATGACTCATATGGTACAGATGATTTGATCCAAGCTGACAACTTGATGGTGTTCGTTCCAATACTGATGCCGTTCTCTGCAAGAGAAGCTACGGAGATGTGCTTGATGTGCTTGGCTGAGAAGCCAGGAGGGTGAAACAACCATCTGTGGGATTATGTCAGAATTCATCTGAATCAGAAGAGCCGCCATCCACTGCCGCTGCCAAGTGTAACAATACAACAGTGCCCTGTAGCTTCACTGGCACTGAGTCGATGGGTTGTGTCTATCTCAGGTTTATCAATAATGGAGGAGGATGCCTCTCACTGGCTGCAGATGTTAACCTAACATCATCCAATAATACTGGATCACAGCTCCCATTGACAATACAACCCAGATAATGACAGTAGCATTGAGAAAAGCTGGCATGCAACATGGTCTCTTTGAAAGAGGATCATTAGCCATAGACTTCTTAGTGAATCTGGAAATGATGAGTTTTTAAAATGTGACTATAAAGAATGTTTTAAGAAAGAATCACATGTCCCATGAGCCAGAGAATGAATCACTTGACTTCCAGATGTGGTTGACTTGAATCTCCCAGTTTTCCCACCTTTAGCTATGCTGTAACCAGTTGGACATACTGGTTACGGCTGATCAGAGTGCCAATTCACTGCCTTCGGGATCACAACGCAAGTCCCAACTGCGTAGTGTGATGCTCCTCATCAGAATTAAGACTCCTTGGAATCTTGTCTCTGATTTGCAGTTTTTTGACCATGGATTGTTTGGGCACCAGATGCTTCTTGCCTCCATAGCTTCTGACCTAGGAAGCCTGGATCTTGTTTGAAGCTGGGAGCAGGACATTTAGGAGCTGCTGGGAGTTTACTTCCCTTGTTTCCACCTAAGAAAGATACACTAAAAGACATTGCGTTCACAGAAGACAATGTCTTCTTGAGTGTTGTAGCCCAGCCTCCATCTGAGCTGTCAAGTGAGCCTGAGATTGGGCCTATTCAGCCTGTGATTGTCCCTGCACCTGCCTTGCCAGAGGACTCTGGTTTTGGGCCTGAGATGCAACCACCGTTTGTCCCAGTGGATTCTGGGACCAGAGACAGAGTGGTTGCAAGCAGGCATTGTGAACCACATTCCTCACAGCAGTCAAGGTCGGATCTCCAGGTGCCAGATGGACATTCTAGTTTGGATGTAGGAGCTGATAAAGTGGAGAGGGATAATGAGTTTGACAGGAAGAAAGCGATAACTCACTTGAGGAGGGAACGGGAGTTTGTGAAAAGAAGTAGATGGTTGCTTTTGAAGCAAAATAATGAGCAATCTTCTCACGGAAAAAAGACCTTGAATTTCCCTTTAAAAGGTTTGCTTTCTCTGACATAGCCAGAGATGGTAACATTGCTAATCCAAGAGAGAAAGATCTTTGCTCTGTGTTCCTGTGCAGCCTGTATCTTGCTTCAAGTTCCAGCCTCACTTCTGCCTGTGATTCAAGTTGAATGTTCCAGTGACTTTGCCGTTTGGATCTCTATTCTAGCCAAGACTGTGGCCTTGTTTTCCAGCATTGACTTTGTACCTTGGACTGCCTTGGAGTTTGATCTTGCATTTTAGCCTTGTTTCCTGTATTTCCAGTTTGTCTCATGCCTTGGAATTAATCCTTGATAGCTGGTTTGGATTATTCTTGATACCTTTCTTGGGACTTACTTTGATATCCGGTTTGGACTATGTTCTTTGAGTGACTTTTATAGACTCTTGCTTCAAGATTTTCAAGTACTTTGTTCTTGTGGACTTAAACCCATTTTATTGACTTTGAACTCTGATTTTGCTATTGCTCCTATATAATCTTCAATAAACAGCTTGCTTGCTATATTCTGAAGCTTCAGTGTGGTTTTGAGGTGCCTACATGGCCTAGGGGTGCAACATTGAGTTTGTAAAAGAAATCAATCCTTAAAATCATAGAGTTGGAAGAAACCCCAAGGATCATCCAGTCCAACCCCCTGCCATGAAAGAACACACATTCAAAGCACCCACAACAGATGGCCATCCGACTGTTGTGACTCAGCCACCTTTGTGTGACTCTGATGAGGATTTTGGGATGCAGTTTCCAGATGATGGGATTCAAGTTCAGGATGAGTTTCAAGATGACTCTGATGGGGATTATGGGATTCAGGTGCAGAGTGTTCCTGCTGTGGGAGATGAGGAGCAGGGAGGCTTTCCCACAGGAAGAAATGATGTTGCTAATGATGATGGTTTTCAGGTGCAAGTAGCAGAAAGGGAGAGCGGTTCCCAGCCTCAGTCTGATAACACTAACGAGCTCTGTGGCATTGAAAGCGAAAGCAATGAGGCTGTGTCTCTAGATCGGGCTAGTCATTTGGAAATTCGGGGGTTGCACAGAAGTTTCAGAATAGCACATAATAGGGAGTTCAAAGGGCAAAGAAATGCCTTCATGTCATGCTATTAAAACAGTCTGCTGAGAGGGAAATCTTCATCAATTTTCCTCGCTTGAATCAAGAACCAAGTCTGCTTTCCTGTATAGCCTGGATGTTTCCTCATTTCTGGGACTTTGGCTTCATTTTAAGGACTTTGTTTCATGCTTAATGTTTCCATGGATTTGTTCTTACAGCCTTGTTTTTGTAACTATCTTTTGTAACTGAACTTTTGCCTTTTATTAACTCTCTTTTCCCTATTTCCTAATAAACTACAAAAGGCTACATTTGGTGTGCAGTCTGGTGTCTTTAGCAAGGTGAAGCTAACCTGAGGTGCGACACCGACCTTGATTTAAAAAACTCCAGAGAAGGAATCTCCATCACCTTAATAAAGAGAATGTCTACCTCCACCACACCACCTTGAACACAACTGATCTTCTCTGGTTTCAGAACCTGAGCAAGGCTGCAGTGCTTACTATTTGGACTGAGAGACCATGAAGAAGAAATATCAAGGTTGGCTTGCTGCGAGTTTTTCGAGCAGCATAACCATGTTCCAGTAGCATTCTCTCCTGATGTTTCACCTGCATCTGTGACGGGCATCTTCAGAGGTTCTGTTGGCAGTGAGGTAAGTGGAGTGTGTATATACAGTGACAGACTTGACTGGATGCTTGTTGATCAGAAAGATCATTTGTCTCACCAGGGATTGTCTTATGAGGAGAGAGCCCCACTCCTTTTCTCAGATCCACTATCCTTTTCGTCCTCAGTCCTGGCAAGAAACCTTCCTGTATACAGTTTGGATGTTTTTCTCCTTTTCTGTTGTGTAGCAATTTTGGGGTGTGTGGACACGCCATCAATTTGGCACTGGGGCCCTCCCAGCTCCTTTTCCCTCTTAGCCAACGGAGCCAAAGCTGGAAGAAAAGGCCGGCTGATCCCAAACCACATTGAGAGGCATCCAGGGCTGAGTTGGATCCCAGGAGGCGGTTACATAATGATTTTATTTCTTGCCACGGTGAAATTGACTCCCTTCCCACTGGATAGAGCCTTTGTCAGCAAAACGGGGACAAGGCTGCCAAACCCGACATTTTCCTCGCCTCGAAGCTGTGTAGGTTTTGGCTCCGCTCATTTGACCAGAGACTGAAAACCAAATGTCTTGAGTGAGTCAGCTCAAGATCTAGAGCTCAAAGGAAGAGAAATAGCATTTCTTTCCACAATGGATGGAGGGAAGTCAGCTCAGTCAGCCAGGGCTGTGGATTGTGTGCTTCATGTTCCCAAAACCGAAGATCAGGCATATTACTTTTGGCACATGGTGTACCCTTCAACATTTCAGAAATGAAAACCAGGACACTGAGATTCTTTTTTTTCTTTTATTTTTAAATAATTTTATTAGGATTTTCAAGAAGACAAATACAACATAAAACAATGGGTTGCAAGGATGTGAGGGAATAGGGGAATGGGTGCTGGGGAGGCTTGAAATGTAATAAAATTAAAAGGGACAGTAGAAAAAGAGGGAGACAAAAAAAAAAAAGAAACACATAGAGAGTTAAAAACAGAGGGGACTTCCGCGACGCATCGTAGAGGCTTGAGTTTTGCTTAGTCCATATTCTCTTGCAGTCTTCGTTCGATTATTCTGTTCCTTTAAGAGTTCTGTTCTTCTCAATGTCTGTTGTAAGATGTTTAGGATGTTTAATTATCTATTTATTTATACGTATATCTATATATTTATTTCTGTCTAAGAAGAGAAAGAAAAAAAATTAAATTATTTGTTTATTTATTTGTTTATTGTTTATTTATCCTCTTTTTATTTGATTTTAGGTTATGTGGGAATTTAGATTCCCATCAGGTTCGGCTCGAGGTCGAGTCTATTTCTTATAGCTCAATTTAAGATGTAGTCGGGAGTCATTTTTATTGATTAAGTTCCTTTTTTTTCCTTCCCTCTTTACATTTATTTTGTTTTATATTGATTGTTTATTTTTTTATTTATTACCTTGTAATAAAAAATGTGGATTATTCTTGAGTGGCATCCCCTGTCTGTTTTATTCTTTTAGTTCATTTGTACTAATATATCTGTCCACCTGTTGCCACTTAGTTTCTGTTCTTGGAGTTCCCTTTTGTTTTGCTAATAAAAATGTTAATCTATCCATGTTTTTTATTTCGAGAACTTTTACTAACCATTCTGTTTTTGTGGGTACTTCCTTTTGTCGCCAGTGTCTGGCATAAACTATTCTAGCCGCTGTTGTGAGGAAGATCATCAGTTTCTCGTCGTTCGTCCCTGCTTGTAGTTTGGATATACCTAATAAATAGGTTTCCGGTAATTGGATAAATTTCGTCTCTAATATTTTTTGTATATTGTTGTGTATCATAGTCCAATATTCCCTTGCTTTGCAACATTTCCACCATAGGTGGTAAAAGCCACCTTCCTCCCTACCACATTTCCAGCAGTTCGTATTTAAATTTTTGTTTATGTAGCCAAGTTTTTTTGGTGTCATATACCATCTGTAAAATAGCTTCATCCAATTTTCTTTTAATTCAAGGGCATATGTTAGAGATTCTTAAAGGGAAAGTATAGGGTAATGTAGCAGTGTAATTTGTAGCAGTTTGCTTTTGTCTGAGTCAACTGGGAAGGCCAAAATTCCACTCTTTCCTCTTTTTCCTTCCCTTCCTGAATTAATTCCAAACAAATGATGTTTAGACTTCGAACTCAGTTTGTAGCAACTGGAATAATATGAGAATGAAGGGGGGAAAGTGGGAGCAGGAGACTGAAATTGTGGTTGTTTCAAAGTAGCTGGAACAATGGGAGCTTTGAGAATAAATTTTGACTGTCAATGGCAAATCAGGAAAGTATCACACCCAGAATCCTTCCACCAGAAAGCTCTCAATGGCCTAAAGGAGACCTGCTTTCCCTTTGAGAATGCCATTGGGCACACAAGGCACTTGAGTGTCACTTAATTCTTTCCCTTTCCCAATTTGTCTCATTTGTTTGTCAGTTCCTTCTTACACCACTACCTGTAAGCTGTTTTTAATACAGCCCCCCCCCCCCCCCGCTTATTATTTATTATTTATTTATTTGCAGCATTTATATTCCACCCTTCTCACCCTGAAGGGAACTCAGGGTGAACCACAGAACATATACATGGCAAACATTAAATGCCGTTAGACATACAGAACAGACAATAGATATGTCGGCATTTTTCCAACTTCGGCATCCTGGAGGTTGTGCTCGATTCCGGCCACAGGGGGTGCTGTTGGTCTGTCCTCTATGATGACAAACCCTTGATCACAAACTTTTCCTCCTGTTCTTTGATCGCTGGCATGTCTGATATTTCCTTTTATGGTGCCGTAAAATACCTCCCCGCTTAAGCAGTGTTTAATTTCTTTACTCACAGCTGTTTTTGATCTGCTTAGGTGGACAGTGAGCTGGGCTGAAGGTCGGGTGCTCACCCCAACCTGGGCTTTGAACTACCAACCTTTCAGTCAGTAGAGATCTATTGCTGCTGGCGATTAGCCGGCTGTGCTAAAGGCAGGCCTGAAGGATATCTGTAGTGGAGAAAAGTGAAGGAAAGGATGTCCCACTGGATTCATGCCCCACATTTTTCCCCATTCTGCTTCAGAAGCTCTTCCTTTTTTCTATGGGCAGCTGTTGGATTCCATTTCAGAATGCATCTACACTGCAGAATTTATGCAAATCAACACCACTTTCTGTCATGATTCAATTATAAGAAACCATAGGAGTTAGTTATACAGTAGAGTCTCACTTATCCAACATAAACGGGCCGGCAGAACGTTGGATAAGTGAATATGCTGGATAATAAGGAGAGATTAAGGAGAAGCCTATTAAACATCAAATTAGGTAATGATTTTACAAATGAAGCACCAAAACATCATGTTATACAACAAATTTGACAGAAAAAGTAGTTCAATATGCAGTAATGCTACGTAGTAATTACTGTATTTATGAACTTAGCACCAAAATATCATGATATATTGAAAACATTGACTACAAAATGTGTTGGATAATCCAGAACGTTGGATAAGCGAATGTCGGATAAGTGAGACTTTACTGTAGTTTAACAAGGTTGTTATCCTTCTCTATCAGAACACTGGTGCCTCACCAAACTATAACTCCCAGATATCCAAAGCATTGAGTCATGGCAGTTAAAAGGATAAGTGCATTAACTATAGAAGTAGATACACCTTAGGTGACACTACCATAGTGATGCCACTGGGAGTGCAATTGTCCCTCCACATTGGCAGCTTTGACTTTGCGGGATTTGGTTATTCATGGAATTGGTGAATCCCCAGGATTCTCTAGATCCTCTAATATCATTGTTCAACTGTGGAACTCTCTGCCTTGGAGTCTAGAGGAAGCTCCTTCTTTGGAGAATTTTAAACAGAGGTTGGATGGCCATCTGTCAGTGGGGCTTTGATTGTGCTTTTCCTGCATGGCAGGGGGTTGGTCTAGATGGCCCATGTGGTCTCTTCCAATATTATTATTTTATGATTCTATGATTCTATAATGGCTAATTTCTAGGTTGTCCAATGCACTTCTACAACCAGTTTCAAGCAGAAGGTGACTGCAGAGTTGTACTGAAAGAAGTAGACATTCATACAGAGGTGTCCTCTCAGGTTTGTTAAAAAGGGCAATTTCTTTATTCATAGTTTTTCACTTTCATGGGGGTCTTGTGCCCCTCATTCTAACAAATGTGGAAAGCTGAGTATACACCCAAACTGTGTCTTCGGGGGAAACATACCACTTTCTGGATTCCCATGCCTCCAAATCTTTCTTGGAAATGTCTTTAAAGCCCTACACGGAGAAGGAGTCCTCCACAAGCTAAGTCAAAGGATCTGAAATCTATTTGTTGAATGCTGAAGAAATTAGCAAGCTTAGGGTGGCTTCCGCGGTTCTGAATCTGGGTGATAAAAGGCGCTTCCATTGAGCCTTTTGTATTAGACATGAAGGAACCACAATTGCACGTCTGTCATCACCCGACTCTTCCTTCTGCGGCACTCAGAACCAAGCAAACCACATTCCTCCTTGGCTCCATAATCCCCAGCTGCTCCTTCCTTTTCTTTGGGGGGGAAACAAGTCGCGGCTTGAATCCAGGCTCTCTCGACTTCCTCTCGATTGGCGCTGCAAAGGCGCTAAAGCCCTCTGACAAAGCCACAGCATCACCCATCCCACCTCTCCAGGTGAGAAGTTCTCATTGAGAGCATAAACCAGGTTTTAAAGCACAAGCTTTCTCCAACCCGACTCCAAAACCCAGCCCTGCTGATCTCAGCTCTTGTCTGAAATGTATTCTATTTATCTCCTCCTTCCGTTCTGAGCTGCAGGTAAGGACATGCCCAAGGAGAGCTTGGTAGACACCCAGAACGGGCAGGACTTGTCTTCCTATCCCAGCAATTTCCAGTGAGCAACACCCCGCCTGATGCTTTGTTAGCAGGAGAAATGGGGCTGGACGCCTTCAGCCGCCTCTGTCTCCTCTTTCCCAAGCAAATCCTGCTCTGAATGTGTCCGGACGCTTAAGGAGAACATCGGCCTCCAACTCTTCTTTGGGGTCTCGAGGTTGTCCATCTCAGCTGCTCCAGAACTTGGAATTTAGCATGGAGCTACAGCAAGGATGCAACACCTGAACACCCCCGGCCACCAGGTAGGAGAAATGTCTCTTTCCATTTATACAAGTGGGTGTATATACTAGGCATGGGCAAACCTTGGTCCTTCAGCCAGTAGGCTGTTGGGAATTGTTGGAGTTGAAGTCCAAAACACCTGGAAGGCCAAAGTTTGCCCATGCCTGGTATACACTGTGAAATTAATGCAGTTTGATATTGCTTTAACAGCTATGGATTAATGAGAGCTGTAGTTTAAGGACAAAGGTGCTGGTGCCTCACCAAACTACAAATCCCATACTTCCACAGCACTGAGCCATGGGAGTTAAAATGGTCACAGCATTGGGCCACGGCAATGACAATGGTGTCACCGTGCATTAATCCTACAGTGCAAATGCACACGCTTTGGATATTGGAGTGGAAATGAAAGATCTGTGACATTGCCATAGCATTGCGGTGTGATATTCCCTTCCTATAAACAGAGAGGTTCATACATTAGCTGCAACCTCGAAATGATAAATGTCCTATTGCTAAGAAACGCAATGGAGCAATGTCTTTGAACTTTGATTTGAATTTTGGCTGAATTTGTCTCCTAAGTCGCTTTGAGTTTCCTTGTGAAATCTTCTCCTTCTCCTTCTCCTTCTCCTTCTCCTTCTCTTTCTCTTTCTCTTTCTCTTTCTCCTTCTTCTTCTTACATGACTCAGTGCTGTGGAAGCATGGGATTTGTAGTTTGGTGAGGTACCAGCACTCTTCGGCAGAGAAAGCTCGAGTTCTTGTAAAACATCTTATGACTCCATAGCGTTGAACCATGGCTGTTAAAGTGGTGCCAAACTGCATTAATCCTACAGCGTATGTGCCACCCAGAGTCACTTCCAGATGTATAAACTACCTCCATGTGCTGAATTACATGTGTACTCTCCATTCAAAATAGCAAGAGCCTTTTACAAATGGCTTTGTTCATTGAGCAAGATTGCGAGATCATGAGCTTTACAACCGCATTACTTGGGCAATTGGTTTGATGATGCCTGTCGTCTTGCTAAGGATCACTGCACATGGATAACGCAGTGGATTGTGAACCATAGGTGTTGACCGGACATCTTCTGTAATGGTTGTTCTTACTCTTTTCCTATTAGCTTTTGATATCAGGAAGGCACATTTGGATAGGTGAAGCCTTCTGTTGACGCGGTGCTGTTTTCAATAGGAATACAGTTTTCGGACGCAATATTTTCCTGGTAGAATTAATGACATTTGCACACTCTTTTCAAGCTTTGTTAGAAAGCATATCAACCTGAAAATGCAGATTAATTTGGTCACTGATGCATTAGTGGAGTGAGTGTAAGCCCAGAGCCCTTCAACCTTCTGGCCTTTTCCAGAATATCTTTGACTCTCTGAACTTTCAAAATGGAAACATTCGTTCAAGTTCAAATAGATGGTGGTGAAGTGTCCTATTTTTGGAGATTGGATGGATGGTAACTCTCTTTAAAGATGGGGTGACAAGGGGATTTCAGAGGCATATTGAGATGTGTTGTGGATCCCTAAGAAAAGGGGTGAAGAGAGGCAAGGGAGGATGTATGTTGAGTATAGGTTGCTAAATTCCATTGTATTGTGACCAACAGAAAAGATGTATGTCCTCTATAGCAAAAGGAGGTTGGACTGGATGGATTCTATGATGAACTTTCGAGATGGAATGGATGGTGGTGGAGTCTCCTTCTCTGAAGGTCTTTAAACAGAGGCTGCATGACCATCTTTTGGAAGGGTTTGCGTTGTGTCTTCCTGCCTGACAGAATAGAGATGGACTGGATTGTCCTCGAAGTCTTCTCAAACTTTAAGATGCTATGAATTTTTGAACCTTCAAGATGGAATGGATGATGGCTGAGTCTCTTTCTCTTGAGGTCTTTAAACAGAGGCTATCTGGATATCTGTTGGGAGGGCTTGGCCTAAGTCTTCCTGCATAGGAGAATGGGGCTGGACTAGATGGTCCTTGGGGATCTTCTCAAACTTTAGGAACTTTCAAGATGGAAACGTTCATGCTGGAATTGATGGTGGCAGACCCTCATTCTTGCCTAGAAACACATTTAGACTGGATGACCTTTGGGGTCTCTTCCAACTCTTTTATTCTATGATTCCATATCCCACATTTTTCCTGGGCCTGGGGCTCATGTCAGCTTATAATGTTTACTAAATTAATCATAGATAGATAGATAGATAGATAGATAGATAGATAGATATACTAGCTGTGCCCGGCCACGCGTTACTGTGGCAAAGTGGTGGTGGTATTGGTTAAAAATTGTTGTGTAATTTTTATTTGACGTTATTTGCATTTTTTTAATTAATTTTATTGTAAGTTATATTTTTATTTATTATATTTTATTATTTTCTTGTATTATTTTTAGTTATTTTCTGTTATTATAGTATTTTATTGTATCAATTTTTTAGTGTTTTTTATTATTTTTTATTGGGTTGCTAGGAGACCAAGTTGGAGGAGCTTAGCCTTCTAACTGGCAGCAATTGGATAAAAGCAATTATTCCTCTCTCTCTAATTAGGACTTTATTTTTCTTTTCTTTTTGTTGTATCAACCTAGAGGTGAGGATGATGGGTTGTGTTGTCAAATTTCGAGGTTGAGGGGCCTGTAGTTTTGTTGTTTTGTGGGTCGCCGTGATGCCATCACTCATATATATATATATATATATATATATATGAACTCTTTCAATAAGGGAGAGTAAACTGATGGTAAGAAATCTACTTTCTGAAACCACCATTCCCCAAATGGCAGTTATGGAAATGTAACTCCCACAGGTTCGGGCCACAGAATGCTGTGTCTCTGAGCCTCCATGGGAGGAGACAAGAGCTGTCAATCATCAGTGGTTGGTTTCCCATTGGTTGTGGGGACATCCCACTGCTATGCTTGACAGTCCTGCTCTCCTGAGTCAATTCTCCACATATGAAGGATTCAGTAAAAGGGATTTTCAGAGGCATGTTGGGGTAGGTTGTGGACCCCCAAGAAGAAGTGTAAAAAGAGACAAAGGGGAAAGTATGTTGAGTGTATGTTGCAAATTTCCATTGCATTTGGGGTCAACAGGGAAGAAAAACTGTTGCTAAGAGCAAGTTGGTTTCAACTTTAAAGACAACAAAGATAGAACTATAGAATGCAGTTTGGCACCACTTCAACTGCCATGGCTGGATGCTATGGCATCCTTGGAGTTATAGTTTTAGCCTTCCCTGCCAAAAGTGCTGGTACATCACCAAACTACAATTCCCATGATGCCATAGCATTGAGCCATGGCAGGTAACGTGATGCCAAAACTGCATTAATTCCACAATGTACTTCAAGTCAACCCATCCTTGACAACTCTGCTGTGTCAATTTTTGTGCAGAATAAATTCTGAACTATTAATGGGTTTTTTTATGCTCGAAACCAACTTTTATTGAAAAACAAACCAAGAACTCTTTGCAATTCATTAGGTACGCATTTCCTTGACTTTTTTCCCATTTGCCAAAGTTTTTTTTTGTCAGGCACAGGTTGGACTCTCTTCGTCATCTTCTTGTAAAGTCCCCTCAAAAATTCATCAAACACAAAGGAACTGTCTTTTTCTCTTGGGCTGGATCTATGTTCCCATATGATGGAGTGACACTGACATTATAGTGCACTTCAGACTTCAAAGGCTGTGTGTATCTGGGGCTTTTCCGCAGGATTCACATCTTAAAGTCTTTTTTAAAGTCTCCAAAAAACTCCAAAGTAAACTTTCAGAATCCTGGATCTACATACATTTCCATATCATGCAGTTTAGTTTGGTTCAGACTTGGAAGCATGGGCAAACCTCGGCCCTCCCTCCGAGTGTTTGGGACTCCAACTCCCACCATTCCTGGGAGTTAGGAACCCAAAACACTCAGAGAGAGTTCACATTGGAAATGCCTCCAAAAACTCCCACCAAAGTGTGTCTTCAAAAACTATTGTGCCCTTCGGGTGTTTCGGACTCCAACTCCCACCATTCCCAACAGCCTACCAGCTTCATGTCCAACCTATGGAGACCCTGAGACCAATCTATCATGGGATTTTCTTCGCAAGATTTGTTCTGGGGGATTTTGCCTTTGCCTTTTTCTGAGGCTGAGAGAATATGTCTTGGGTCAAAATGACCCAATGGGTTTTCATGGCCAAGAGATGAGTCAAACCTTGGTCTTCAGCCTTATGGCCCAATACTCACATCATCATACTATGCTGAAGAATATTTGAAAACTATGCCATTTGTAAGACCTTCTTCCAGCAGTAAGACAACTGTTAAAACAAAATGAACAAGGCATTCCATCCCTCCAATCTCTCCCTGTTCAGTGTCCTCTGGGCGAGAAGGAAACCATCTCTCATCTCTGGGTTTCTGCAAAATGCCTGTTGCCAACACCCCCTTTGTCCTTACGAGCAGCAAGCTACATCAGCCCCTAATTGCCGGCTTGAGGAGGCCCCTGCGGTAGAGAAACATTCCAAACCCACAATCATCCGAGGCTCCCGACTTGTCTAAACCACTTCCAGTTTGTCAACACCCTGTTTGGTTTTGTTAAGCATCTCCCTCTTGGATGCAACACTCCTGCAAGTGCGATGGAGAGCAATTACCAGCCAGCCCTCCAAGCCAGCACCAGGTTAATTGCTATAGCATGCATTCCAGAGCAGGGCTGCCAGATCTCAAGGACTAGGCCTGAGTCTCCAAGCTTCAAGACCAAACTTGGCACATGGAGCCCCCATGACCTATTCTACATCATGCCGCTGTTTGGAGGGAGGTGAACCATGGACGATGGGACTTTCATATGGGAGCTGTAGTTCTCCCGCACCCACTGAACCCAGCTGACATTGGATCTAGCCTAAACTTCTAACACAGGCAAACAATGGCTTTCTCAAATGACCCGGGTCCCCAAGCTAGTAAATAATAAATAAGGTCACTCAGTGAGTTTTCAAAGCCAAGTGGGGATTTGAACTGGGGTCAACCAAGTCATAGTTCAACACTCAGGTTAAGGCTGGGTCTATAGTACACTATCTGGCAAATCCAGGACAAGTCTGGAGAAGAAATACTCTGTCTTGTCTGGGAGTGGTGACAGCATTACCATAGGCATAATCCATCCCTTTTTCCCTACGCTTCTCAGTTGATAGCAGTAGTTTCTTGTGCAGACAGCAGACCGATCCGAATTGGACTTGCCACAAATCAGAGTCAGGTTGGAGGCATATAACAGCAACAACATGGCTAAAGAATAAACAAAAATACGAAACCTCCAAAAAGACCTGTCTTTCTCTGCAAATCCTAATGTCCTATGTGTTGTTGAGAGATTAAAGAATTAAAAACATCGGCGATGGCAGCTACGGAGGACTAAAATAACACAAAGACCAATTTGGATCCTGTCCTACCTTTTGGAAGCCTTGCAATATTGAGATTGAGACAGATTTTTGTAAAAAAATAACCGAATGAATACAATATGTTCTTCTTGAAACCAAACCATAGGAATCAAGTCAACCTGTTTGTCTGTCTAGCCATAAGAATTGGTGGCTCTCATGTTGAGTGGATGGCAACTCAACTTTGGGCTTTAGGTTCTGGGGTGAGTTTAAAAGGAGCTCTCCAAAGTGTTAAACCCAGCAAGTGAAAAATTCAGCACCTCGGACAGCTCTTTTTCCAATGGTCTGAAACCCAGAATGGATTTTGCAGCCCACTGTCAGTGCAACGGACTCAGCATTGCTTATTCTCCCCTTGGTTCCTTAATTGGTCCAGTAGACAGCTCTGTGTTGGACTGTAAACCAGGCATGGGCAAACTTTGGTCCATCCAGGTGTTTTGGACTTCAACTCCCACCATTCCTAACAGCCTCAGGCCCCTTCCTTTTCCCCCTCGGCCGCTTAAGCGGCCGAGGGGCAAAAGGAAAGGGCTTGAGGCTGTTAGGAATGGTGGGAGTTGAAGTCCAAAACACCTGGACGGACCAAAGTTTGCCCATACCTGCTCTAAATGCACCCCAGGACAGGGAACAAAGAACAAGGAACCTCCAATTCATTGAGGGTTGAAGACCACCAGAGCTTTGAGAACACCAGGACTAATTCTGGTTTTGGAAGACCTCACCTGGAATGATCCTGTGTCTAGTTCTGGGCACGACTATTCAGGAAGGAAGATGGACAGTGCCAATCAAAGGACTGGAAACTATAGATCCCTCTGAGGAGTGGCTTAGCTGGTTGAGTATGTTTAGTTTGGAGAAAAGAAAGTTAAGAGGGTACAAAGTAGCTATGTGTGATGAGTCATGGGCCATGTAGTCCCGTTTCTGGTACTGTAGTGCCAGATGAAGAGGAGAACTTGGGTTTTTCACCGTCTCAGTCAGAATTGGAACCTTCCCAGCCAGATTTGGGAACCTTGCACCTGCAAGAGATTTGTCTTCCAGAAGTCTGTCAAACAAGCCCTGAGCCTAAATCTCCTGTGTTTTCTCGCCACGAGTTTTGTAAACAACAGAGGGGAGTTCAAGCAGCGTCTCGCAGGAGTGCTAGGATAGCTGCTAAGAATTCAGCTGATTAAGCCTGCTTTCCATGGGAAACTTTAAGGAGTCATGCATCTGGACTCAGAGATTAGCTTTCGTTTCTGGTTCCCCAGAGAACTGCTCTTTGGTGGGAAAACTAGACCCTATTTAGGTGTTTTGCCCACAAAGGGATCTTGCGGAGTCAATTCGTCAGCTACTGGAGTAAGTTGTGTGTGGACAGCGCGCTCCGTTTCCAAGCCTCGTTCCTGTTTCAAGCCTTGTTCCTGATTCCAAGCCTTCGCTCCCGTTTCCAAGCCTTCGTTCCCGTTTCCAGCCTTGTTTACCTCCACGGATCTTGCCTTGTTTTCCAGGACTCAGCCTTGCCTTGTTTTCCGGATTTTGCCAAGTAATTCCACGGATCTTGTTCTTGCTCCTCGTTTCCTTGTTGCCTTGAATCAAGCCTTGTGTTCCAAGAATCAAGTTATTTCCTAGCCTTGCTCAAGTTCATGGACTAAAGGACCTTGTCATCTCCCCTCACTTGCTTGGCAAGTGAGTGTTTCGGTTATTGGATTACAACTTTGGACCTTAATATTTCATATTGGACATTGTTTCTTTGGACTAATTTTGACCTTTCCTGAAAGGTCTACTTCTGGACTATTTCATACACTTGCTTTTATTAACTTTATATATTTCCTTAATAAAGATATTAGATAGATTCTGGCCTCTGTGTATGGTTATTGGTGCTCTGCAGCCTGGGTCGTGACACTATGTTTCAATAGGATTGTTGTATCTGGTCATGTTCCAGAAGTATTCTCTCCTGACGTTTCGCCCACATCTATGGCAGGCATCCTCAGAGGTTTATTTACAGTATTTACCGTATTTATATTCCACACTTCTCACCCTGAAGGGGACTCACATATAAGGCAAACATTCACATATTACACATATAAGGCAAACATTCACATATTACACATATAAAGCAAACATTCACATATTACACATATAAGGCAAACATTCAATGCCTTGACATAGAACAAAGTCAGAGACAAACACAGGCTCCCTGCTGGCCTCGAACTCATGACCTCTTGGTCAGAGTGATTTGTTGCAGCTGGTTGCAGCTGGCTGCTCACCAGCTTGCGCCACAGCCTGGACCCACCTCACAATCTCATACCTCACAACCTCTGAGGATGCCTACCATAGATGTGGATGAAACGTCAGGAGAGGATACTTCTGGAACATGGCCATACAGCCCGAAAAACATATAAAAACCCTGTGATCCCGGCATGAAATCCTTCAACAACATATGTTTCAATATTTGAAAGCATTTCATATTGAAGATGGTGCTTGCTTTTCTGCTGCTTCAGAGACCATGACATGGAGGAATGGATTCAAATGGCAAGAAATTCCTCTTAAATTTTAAGAAGAACTTCTTGATGATAAGAGCTTTTCAGCAGAGGAATATGCCCCTGACTGGGAATCTGGTGGAATCACCTTCTCTGGGGTCTTTAAACATACCCTGTTTCCCCTAAAATAAGACATGCCCAGAAAATGACCTAGTAGAGGTTTTGCTGAATTGCTAAATATAAGGCCTCCCCCGAAAGTAAGACCTAGCAAAGATTTTGTTTGGAAGCATGCCCAACGAACAGAACACCAGAGCATGCAGGATTGATAAATGTACATACTGTAGAGTGTTGGACATGGAATTAATGGTAGTAACAAGAAATTCTTGATAGGATTCACAGTTTGTCTGGTTATGCTGGTTTGTGATGACAACTAATGTACAGTATATAATAAATGTTCTTTTTTCTGTTCAACAATAAATGAATTCTTCTTCATGGAAAAATAAGACATCCCCTGAAAATAAGACCTAGAGCATCCTTGGGAGCAAAAATTAATATAAGACACTATCTTATTTTCGGGGAAACACGGTAGTTGTCATCACAAACCAGCATAACCAGACAAACTGAATCCTATCAAGAATTTCTTGTTACTACCATTATTTCCATGTATATGGTACGTACATTTACCGATCCTGCATGCTCTGGTGTTCTGTTCGGCGGGCATACTTCCAAACAAAAGCTTTGCTAGGTCTTACTTTCAGGGGAGGCCTTATATTTAGCTATTCAGCAGAACCTCTACTAGGTCTTATTTTCTGGGGATGTCTTATTTTCAGGGAAACAGGGTAGGTTGAATGGCCATTTGTCTAGAGGGCTTGGATTGTGTCTTCTTGCATTGCAGGAAAGGGTTGGACTGGATGGCCCTTGGGGTGTCTTCCGATTCTGTGATTCTCTGTTTCTATCGTCTCGTGATCTGAAAGAAGCTGATTACCCTGAAATCTCTTCCTGGCTGCCTAGTTAATATTGTAATGAAATGCATTCCTTTGTAGGGTTTAAACGAGACGGAGTCTGTATATGCTAAGTAGGAGGGAGAACCCTGTAATTGTAAAACTGGCACGGAGAAGGAATGAGCTTCCGGGAGGGGCAGGGGTGGCGGCAATGAGGAAGGTGCTGTCTTTCCGCCCTGGCTGGCTGAAGCAGCCGCCTCACTTTGCCTCATTGGATAGAAAAGGTCCAACCCCTCCCTACCATTAAGGTAAAAGCACGAAATATGACATTTCAATTATTTATGAGTCCCAATTGTGGTCATAGTATCAAATTGTAAAGCTGGAAACAAAATCAAAGATATTTAAGCTACAGTAAGTTTTGTCTTCAAAGAGAACTTCTAAGATGATGTATAGATGCTACTTGACTCTGACAAAACGATATAAGCTGTATAAAAGCACCAACAAAGCTAAGAAATATTGGAAATACAGTAGAGACTCACTTATCCAACATAAACAGGCTGGCAGAATGTTAGATAATAAGGAGCGATTAAGGAAAAGCCTATTAAACATCAAATTACTGTATATACTGTATATATTCATTGGTCACTCTCCTCTGGACATGTTCCATCTTGTACATCTGTTTCTTGGATTGTGTTGCCCAGAACTAGTGGACACAGGATTATTCTAGGTAAGGTTTGGCCAAAGCAGAAGAGAGTGGGACTAGGACTTAAGCCAAGACACTCTACTCCTATTGATGCAGCTGAGAATTACATTGACTTTTTCGCTGCCTAAGATACCAAGTCTAAATGAATGGCTGAGCAATGCCCAGAACAGACTCTTGTGGCTCCCTGAAAACTAACAGGCTTCATTTAACACAAGCTTCTCTGGCTTGCAATTCCCTTCAAAGCAAAGTTTTCAAACACATCAAACTTTCCCAGCCTTTCAGAGGCCACAGGATACTTTCTTGTTTGGTCTCCAACAATTTGGCTGCCTGTCTGCAGCTCTGTCCTAAAAGCGGCTGGCAGTGCATCTCTGACTGCATCACGTTAGCCCTTGCCCTGAAATATGGCCAGGAAAATCAGAATAATTGCTGCAGCAAAAAACCACAATAGTTGCTTAACCATAGCTTGCACCATTTCTGTCATTTCCAGCTTTTCTCGGAGTGGAAGCTGAATCATGTGGCCTCCGTATGTTCCATTCAATGGTCTAAGTCATGCTTCCTCAAAAGTTTACCATCACACAAAACACTGGAATACAACCTTCATATTCTCTAGACCAGAGGTCCCCAAATTTTTAAAACTGGGGGCCAGTTCATGATCCCTCATACCATTGGAGGACTATAGTTGGCCAGGTGGTCACCGAGCAATAATAATAATAATAATAATAATAATAATAATAATAATAATAATAATAATAATAATGACGAAAAACAACAGGAAAAACTCAGCTGCTACCAGGACCTCAAGATTGAACTCCAAAGACTCTGGCAGAAACCAGTGCAGGTGGTCCCGGTGGTGATGGGCACACTGGGTGCCGTGCCAAAAGATCTCAGCCGGCATTTGGAAACAATAGACATTGACAAAATTACGATCTGCCAACTGCAAAAGGCCACCCTGCTGGGATCTGCACGCATCATCCGAAAATACATCACACAGTCCTAGACACTTGGGAAGTGTTCGACTTGTGGTTTTGTGAAACGAAATCCAGCATGTCTATCTTGTTTGCTGTGTCATACAACGTTGTTGTGTCAATAATAATAATAATAATAATAATAATAATAATAATAATAATAAATAATCCAGCATATCTATCTTGTTTGCTGTGTCAGACTGTGTCATTGTGTCAATAATAATAATAATAATAATATGATAAGATATGATATGATATAATGTGATATGAAATCCAGTATATCTATCTTGTTTGCTGTGTCATAATAAAATAATAATAATAATAATAATAATAATAATAATAATAATAATAATAAAATTTAGCCCAACCCCTTTCTGCCTTTGTGGACCAAAGCACCCCTGACAGATGGCCTCCCAGCCTCAATGATGATGATAATAATAACAACAACAACAACAACAACAATAATAATAATAGGGTTGAAAGAGAACCCTTGGGCCATTTAGCCCAACCCCTTCAGCCTTTGTGCCATGGGGGCCGGATAAATGGCTTTAATGGGCTGCATGTGGCCCCCGGGCCGTAGTTTGGGGACCCCTACTCTAGACAACATCACTTGCAAAGGTGCCATGTCTCAAAAGTCTGATCCAATCATACTGGAAGGGGAAGGGGCTGAAGAAGGCCAATCTAAGCTATGATCCGCAAAAGAGAATGGCAACTCTTCCCAGGAAAATGCCCTATGCATAGCTCTTCAAGTCTTTTCCCAGTCCATGTGTGTATTTTCTGGCAAAGGAAAGCCTCCAAACTGGTCTTTCCACAACTGTAGCCAGGAGGAGAGTTGCTGCCTCCGTGTCACCAGGGCAATATCAAATTCCTCCAAAGCAATGGCACTGGAGCTTTGGCTGCGATGCTGCTTGGAAATTGAAACCTGTAGTAGGAATGTCACACAGGCTGGTTTCAATAACTGGGCATCATTCTCCAGTGAGGTCTGCTCTTGAGTCTTGTAAATGCATGGCTTCTTTCCTTCCTTGGCTGTCAGTGAACCTGTTTGAGATCTGGACATGCTTTCAAGGATACAGAAAGTGTTGCTGCATCAATATCTGGTTCATAACTTGCTGTGAGAACTAGTGATTTAGTTTGTTCAGCAGGGCTCCTTTGTGTTCTTAAGCCTGCAGTTAGACTAACAGCAAATCCTCCTTATGCAATGTCAAGTTGGCTTTGAGATATGCAGTGTGGCAACTGAAAAAGCCAATGAGAGTTTAGGCTGCATCAACTACAGTAGTGACTGGATGGAAGAGGTTATAGGTTGAGCGCCCTTTATCGGGAAGACCATGTCTCCCTCCATGAGCCTCTTTGACCACAGCCGGGCTGTGGTGCAGGCTGGTGAGCAGCCTGCTGCAATAAATCACTCTGACCATGAGGTCATGAGTTCGAGGCCAGCCTGTGGCGTGGTGAGCACCCGTCAATCAAAAATAAAAAATAGCCCCTGCTCGTTGCTGACCTAGCAACCTGAAAGATAGTTAATATAAATAAATAAGACATTCATGACAAGCCCTGTTCTCCATTGCATTACCTTCTTAAGTATCTTTGGTGGAAACAAAGAAGGTTCCTTTTGGTGGCAGCTCCCAAGCACTACTACTCCTTCCTTATAGAAGTTAAATCTCTTTGCTTTCCTTCTGCCAGTAAGAGAAGCCATTCTTACTTCCTCAGACTTTTAGACAGTAACAATGATTGACTTTGTTGAGTTTCAAATATTTTGTCTCCTAGTTACTTTGAAAATGATTATCAACTCCCTGGATAGTTTGAATATGTACTCTGGTGGGCATTCTGCTTTGAGCATCTTCATAAATGGCCAAAGTGAGTTGAGAAACTTTGCGCCATCCATATTTAGTTGTTTACCTAGGAGTTGCTGGGTCATTAGGCCAGGCTGTGGTGCAGGCTGGTTAGCAGCCAGCTGCAACAAATCACTCTGACCAAGAGGTCATGAGTTCGAGGCCAGCCCGTGCCTGCGTCTTGTCTCTGTCTCTGTCTCTGTTCTATGTTATGGCATTGAATGTTTGCCTTATATGTGTAATGTGAGTCCCCTTAGGGGTGAGAAGGGCAGAATATAAATACTGTAAATAAATAAATAACTAAATAAATATTACAATGTATGGACATTTTTTGCACCATCGTAACCAGTTGAGTATCTGATGCAATGGGCATCGATTTGAATTGGGATGTGCCCAGCTACACATCTGGACATTGGATAGGAATCATAGAATTACCATAGGAATCATAGAATAATGGAGTTGAAAGAGGACCCCAAGGGCCACCCAGTCCAATCCCATTCTGCCATGTAAAAAGGCACAATCAAAGCACCCCAACAGAGGACCATCCAGCTCTGTTTCAGCCATTTTAGAAGAAGATTGCGCCACTCTCCTTGGCAGCAGTAAATTCCATCGTTACCTAATGTTCTTCCTAATGTTTAGGTGAAATCGCTCATCCTTTAGTTTGAATCCATTGCTCTGCACCTTAGGCTCAGCAGCAAACAAGCTTGCTCCCTCCTCAATGGGACATCCTTTCAAATAATTAAATATGGCTATTATGTTCTCTTGTTGGGCACAACTGAAATATCAGTCCTGCAGTATCCACCCAGGCTGGAAACAAAGCTAGAAAGATCCGTAAAATGGAACAAGAAAACAAACAGGCAACAAACAATAATTTTGGCCCCATGATCCACCAAGCCCAGCATTGCTTTCAGTCTGAATTACTCATAGCTTTTGTTGAGATAGATAAAGTTTATCTGAAGTACAGTAGCGTCTCACTTATCCAACATAAACGGGCCAGCAGAATGTTGGATAAGCGAATATGTTGGATAATAAGGAGAGATTAAGGAAAAGCCTATTAAACATCAAATTAGGTTATGATTTTATAAATTAAGCACTGAAACATCATGTTAGACAACAAATTTGGCAGAAGAAGTAGTTCAATAGGCAGTAATGCTATGTAGTAATTACTGTATTTACGAATTTAGCACCAAAATATCACGATATATAGAAAACATTGACTACAAAAATGCGTTGGATAATCCAGAACGTTGGCTAAGCGAGTGTTGGATAAGTGAGACTCTACTGTATTAGTCTATATATATAAAAGAGTGATAGAATCCCGGCAACCGACAAAACAACAAAACTACAGGCCCCCCAACCTCGAAATTTGACAACACAACCCATCATCCATGCCTCCAGGTTGATATAACAAAAAGAAAAGAAAAATAGTCCTAATTAGAGAGAGAGGAATAATTGTTTTTATCCAATTGCTGCCAGTTAGAAGGCTAAGCTCTGCCCACTTGGTCTCCTAGCAACCCACTCAGCCCAGGGGACAGGCAGAGTTAGGCCTCACTTAGGCAGCTTCCGCCAACCCTAAAGTTCAAAAACATGCAAATGAGAGTACATGAATAGGTACTGCTCTGGCGGGAAGGCAACAAGACCTTGGAGGAGTCTACGGACAACGCCAGCTCTTCGGCTTAGAAATGGAGACCCCCAAAGTCAGACACAACTGAACTTAATGTCAGGGGAAAACCTTTACCCTTTACCTAACTACCACCAATTCCTCAATACTTTTATTTCCCATGCCACCACACTTTGCCACAGGAACGCGTGACCGGGCACAGCTAGTATTTTTATAAAACTTCAGAGTTACACAGACAAAGTGAATATGAACAATATCTAATGATGATCCTTATCCAAGATCTATGTCAACAGCACATTTCTCAGTGTCTAGCATGTTATATTGCCACTAGCCATAACCTGTGGTTGTTGGCCCTAAACACATAATATTGCCGTTACAGCATTTCTAGCAAAACAGAAATGGCAGAGTTCAGCAAACAATAGAAGCCATGGAGAGACATAAGATATTATCAAGATGAAATTGTTTATGCTTATGAAACAGGTTAGCATTGCAGCTTAATCTTTCATTCATATTTTAGGCCAACACCATCTTTCCCATCTCTAGACTGAACATATTAGCTCCTTAAGCCCCTCTTCACAGGATTTCCAGGACATGATTTCAGGATCGGAGTCTCCCAATTGGCTTGCCTCTCTCACACAATGGGAACAGTCCATTTTATTGGATTTTTTGTTGCAAGTAGCTGGGGCATCCCAAACACTCCAAGCAAGACAACCCATTCACCATTTTGCCAATTACAGTAGCGTCTCACTTATGCAACATTCACTTATCCAACCTTCTGGATTATCCAACGCAGTCTGCCTCCTGCTGTTTCTCTAGGGAGCAAGAACTGAACTTTTTATGCATTTAATTTTTGGCAAGGTTGTTACTATAAATTCATTTTATGCAATTCCATCTTTATTTGTAGTCAATTTGTTAGTAGCTGTGGGTGGAATATAAATACAGTAGAGTCTCGCTTATCCAACCTTCACTTATCCAACGTTCTGGATTATCCAACACAGTCTGCCTTTTAGTAATAAATGTTTTTGTAGTCAATGTTTTCAATACATTGCAATGTTTTGGTGCTAAATTCATAAATACAGTAACGTTACTGTGTATTGAACTGCTTTTTCTGTCAATTTGTTGTAAAACATATTTTGGTGCTTAATTTGTAAAATTATAACATAATTTGGTGTTTAATAGGCTTTTCCTTAATCCCTCCTTATTATCCAACATTTTTGCTTATCCAACATTCTGACGGCCCGTTTATGTTGGATAAGTGAGACTCTACTGCACTAATAAAGTTGTGTTGCCTTTCGGCCATGGAGCTCTGGATTTATATAATTACAAAACACAGAGTGTGATGTAGGGTCTTGGAATATAGTTTTTATTATTTCTAAACCACTTTATATTTACTGGTATTCGTGTGTATTTTTAACCTGTATGCATATTTATGAATTGCCAGCTGCTGTGAGTCCCAGAAATGACTTAAAGGTACATAAGAACAACAAATTAATATAATATTGTGTGTGTGTGTGTGTGTGTGTATTAATTCGTGTGTATGAATTTCATAGTGTTTTCTTAGGTAAGAACTAGTCAGATATACAGTAGAGTCTCACTTATCCAACATAAAAGGGCTGGCAGAACATTGGATAAGCGAATATGTTGGAAAATGAGAGATTAAGGAGAAGCCTATTAAACACCAAATTAGGTTATGATTTTACAAATTAAGCACCAAAACATCATGTTATACAACAAATTTAGCAGAAAAAGTAGTTCAATACGCAGTAATGCTATGTAGTAATTACTGTATTTATGAATTTAGCACCAAAATATCATGATGTATTGAAAACATTGACTACAGAAATGCGTTGGATAATCCAGAACGTTGGATAAGCGAGTGTTGGATAAGTGAGACTCCAGTGTAGTTTTGTCAGCTCCTTCTGCAATATAAGCTACAGCGCCAATAGTTTTGCTAGCTCCTTCTGCAATACAGGCTACAACACCATGGTCTCCCATCCAAGTCCTAACCAGGATAGACCCTGCTTAGCACCCAAAATCAAAAGGAGTCTGTTTTTTTGTTTTTTTTTTTTACTAATACTAATACTAAAAGATGTGAGCCTGTTGAGAGTATAAGGGTGCCATTAAACTGTCAAATTACAGTAGAGTCTCACTTATCCAACACTCGCTTATCCAACGTTCTGGATTATCCAACGCATTTTTGTAGTCAATGTTTTCAATACGTCGTGATATTTTGGTGCTAAATTCGTAAATACAGTAATTACAACGTAGCATTACTTCGTATTGAACTACTTTTTCTGTCAAATTTGTTGTCTAACATGATGTTTTGGTGCTTAATTTGTAAAATCATAGCCTATTTTGATGTTTAATAGGCTTTTCCTTAATCTCTCCTTATTATCCAACATATTCGCTTATCCAACGTTCTGCCGGCCCGTTTATGTTGGATAAGCGAGACTCTACTGTAATATACTGTAGCACCACTTTACTATGGCTCAATGCTAGGAAGAGTTGTCGTTTTGCGAGGTCCTTAGTGTTCTCAGCCAAGGAAGACTGGAACCCTGCCAAACTACAAATCCCAGGATCCCATGACATTGAGCTGTGACAGTTAGTGTGACATCAAACCACATTAATTCTACAGTGTAGAACGTGATCGCTTCTCCCTGCACAAACACCCCAAATTTCCCCTGTTTGTTCTGCTTTTCAAAGCTTGCTGGAAATCTCCAGTGAAAAGTGGGTGAATGGGGCCTCCGAGGCTGCCACACGTACAGCCAAAGGTGGGATAAATCCGTCATCCTATTGCCATTGTTGTTCACAGGGGAAAGCCTGACTCTCCGAGATGGGAGATGTGAATCCCACCTACGTAGCTCCCTGCGTGATGCTGGGTGAGTCATTTTCTCTCACCCAACGTACGCTGCCTCCCAGGAGGCCTGGGATATGAGATGCTCAATCTCCTTGACTTTCTCAGAATCCGCTCTGCATTCCCATTCCGATTCAACCTCAGATTGGGAGACTTCTTTCTCTTCCCACTTGGAAACTTCTGCATTGGTGATTTTTTTCTTTTCAAATCCCCAAAGTGGAAACACTTTGACAAATAGTTTCCAGAGTAAATACCAGGTCCGCCCCAAGTTTGTTCATCATCCTCTTTGGTTTCCTTTCTGCACCAAAAATTCTCAAAGAATTGTAGAATCCTAGAGATGAAAGAGACCCCCAAGGAGCCATCCGGTTCAACCCATTCTATCATGCAAAAAGATATACTGTATATACTCGAATAAGCCTAGTTTTTCAGCCCTTTTTTAGGACTGAAAAAAACCTCCTCGGCTTATACTCGGGTGAGTGTCCTGGTGGGCTTATATTCAGGTCGGCTTATACTCAAGAATATATGGTATATTTATTATTTTTCTCTATTATTATTGGTTTTGTTACATTTATTATTTTACTCTATTAATTATTATTATTACATTTATTATTTTACTCTATTATTGTTGTTAAAGGTAAAGGTAAAGGTTTCCCCTGACGTTAAGTCCAGTCATGTCTGACTCTGGGGGTTGGTGCTCATCTCCATTTCTAAGCCAAAGAGCCGGCATTGTCCATAGACACCTCCAAGGTCATGTGGCCACTGGCATGACTGCATGGAGCGCTGTTACCTACCCGCCGGAGCGGTACCTATTGATCTACTCACATAAATAAATAAATATATTATTGTTGTTACTTTTATATTTATTTTACGGCATTTTTATTATTATTAATACATTTATTATTTTACGGCATTTATTATTACATTTATTATTTTACAGCGTTTTTATTATTATTATTATTATTATTATTATTATTATTATTACATTTATTATTTCACTCTATTATTATTAAAAGGATACACAAGCACATTTACATTGAAGAAGATGAAAATAATGATTTAATCAGAGTTAAACAGTCATATCTTAAATTACAGTTTGATGTAAAGATTCAACATTTAAACTACTGATGCCTCGATTAATGTAATTTTATTGGTTTCTCGGCTTATTCTGGAGTCAATGTTTTCCCAGTTTTTTTGTGGTAAAATTAGGTGCCTTGGCTTATATTCGGGTCGGCTTATATACGGTAATCAAAGCACTCCTGACAGGTGGCTATCCTATCTCTGTTTGAAACCTTCCAGAGAAGAAGACATTATTGTTTTCAATGAGATTTTTCACCTCTGCACTAGAGGACCTAGAAATGCCAAGAGCAAACACTTGTAGACATTTATAGGTCCTCCAGCACTATTGAATGGTATGCTTGGAAGTTGACCATTGATTCACATTGAAAGACCTAGAAATGCCTAGAGAGAGTACTTTTCTGAACCTTTTGACCAGTGAATCACATTGGAGGACCATGAAATGCTTAGAGAGAACATTTTTCTAGGTGTTTCTTCTCTAAGCACTATTCTATGGTATCCTTGGGGCAGAGGTTGACCATTGCTTCACAATGAAATGCCTAGAAAAAAACACTTCTGCGGGTATTTCTAGTTCCTCCAGCACTATTCAATGGTATGCTTGGGCAGAAATTCACCACACTGAATTGCACTGGAGGACATAGAAATGCTAGGAAAAATAACATTCTCTTTAGATCTAACAGTAAGATTCAATTAAGGTATATGCTTAGGCCAAAAGCTAGCCATAGGATTGCACTGGGGGACCTAGATATGCCTAAAGGGAACATATTTTTTTTTCAAATGTGGATAAATGAATTCATGGATAATGAACACGTGGATACAGGGGTCATAATGTATGCATTTCTGATACTGTTTTGCATAGCATTGATTTCAACTGTCTATAGGCTTCTGTTCCTTTGCGTCTTCCAAGTGTCTCCCATTATGTGTAATTAAATTAACATTTTTCTGACCCCTTCTTCGTTTCTTGGTTGGTGCTTAGTATGAACTGCTCCAGCAGCAGAACATTCTTTGTTGGTGGTCTTTAAGCAATAGCTAGGTGGCTCCACCTGACTCGGCAACCTTTGCTGTTTTGAATGTTGTTCAATCCAAATGTTATGCCGATGGAAAAGTGACTCAATCTGAGAGAAGCTGCAGATGTTGCTAGTCTGAAAGTGACGCAATGCCTTTTCATTACAAAAGCAGCACCATTTTCAGGGAAGAAGTGTGGTTTCCAGAAAACGATATGGTCTTCTGCACAAGCAGTGCAACTTTTGTAGGAAACTTGTGCAGTTTCCAAACATTGTGGGACCCAAATCCTGAGTGTCCTGAAACTACAGGATGAAATTTCATTGTAACCAATGCCCATCAGTACTACGGAAAATGGAAATTTAGCACCACGAGTGTTGGAGCTCAGCAAGAGGCTGCGAATTACACAGAGGACAAGGGTTTCCAACTGAGCAAACTGAGGAATCTGTATGATTGGAGAGAAGTGCAAACTGTTGAAGATGAGACAGAGGATCTTTTGAATTCCAATTGTCGTTCCTTAGCAACAGGGGAAAGTCAATTTCTCTTGGAAATCAGCCTTCAGTTGATGGGGAGTTTTCCCGTGATATTAGATTAGGTCTCTGCATGGAGGGAGTGAAGGATAGATTAATTAGGCATTCAGAAAGACTCTGTGAGAAGTCCTTGAAACCCAGGTGTGTGAGGCATGATCTCATGGCTTCTTGGTCGGGCTTGGGCTTAAATTAAGTAACGTTTACTTGGTGTCTCTCAGGGGAGACAGCGTTGCCAAAAGGTTCAGGTCCCTGTCTCAGTTCTCAAGTTCATGATTCAAGTTTCCTGTGCTTGTCTTGCCTTGCAAAAAGTTCCTGTTTTCATGCTTTTGGATTTATGCCTGTGATCTTGACTTCCTTGATTTTATGAACATTGCCATTTTTGGACAACTGCTCTTTTATATATGGACTACTGCTATTTTAAGGATCCTTTTCTACTGCTCTTTTGGAAAATGTCAATTTCCCCTTTGTACATGTTTTACTTAATAAACTGCTGTAGTTAGTACTACTGGACTCAGGTGTGGTGCTGGGTGAAAAGATGTCTCAAGACTAGAGTGCAACAACGAGTACAAAATCAAGATAGAATTTGATCTGACATGGGAAATATGTGCTCAGATCCAAATTCCCAGCTGTGTAATGTAAGTGTGCAGAAAAGAATCTTGCATCTCCTTCTGTGGAGGTTTTTAAGCAGAGGCTCAATGGCCATCTGTCAGGAAAGCTTGGATTGTGCATTCCGCAAGGCAGAATGGAGTCTGCTTGGGGTCTCTTCCAATGATAAAATTCTATGAGTCTACCATGACTATCCAGACACATCCATGTGTGATGCTCAACCATGTACAACTCAACTTCGGCACCATGTACAACTCGACATTCCATATTAGACACAAAGGTCTAATGGAGCGCAGAAGCACAGATGAATAAAACTGAGTGGTCCTCCACATCTCTCCATCAGGAAGGCAAGATCCATGTGGGGAGAGGACAGCTATAGGTAAAACTTGGAGTTTGGAAGGTCAGTGAGGATAGGTACCTTCTTGTCAATTGCTGAGCACCACAGTTCAAGTATTTTGACAAGCTGGAATGTGTCCGGAGAAGAGCAACCAAGATGGTTAAAGATCTGGAAGCCATGAATCCCTATGAGGAATGTCTAAAGCAGCTAAGTATGTTTAGCCTGGAGGAGAGAAGGTGAAGAGAGGACACGAGAGCCATGCTTAGATATTGGAAAGGATGTCATATTGAGAAAGGGCCAGGCTTATTTTCTGCTGTATCAGAGACTAGGAATCAATGGAGCAAGGGATTTAAAGAACAGGAAAAGAGATTCCATTTCATCCCTGGCTGCGATATCTCTGTAGCCAACTGGTTGTGTGACCCTGGCAAGATGGCCTCGCCCCATTCTTACTCCTCCTTGGAAAGTTGTTGCGTTAATTAAATAAAAACAAGAATGATAGCTTTAAAAATTAACTAATTACCAGGAAAACTGGTTAATCTGGCAGCAAGCAGCTTCCTTTGTCAGATAGAAAGAGATTGCATCATGGTATAGAGGAAGGCAACAACCCAACTGGATTTGCCGGCCGTCGTATAAACAGATGAGGATGAAATTTTAATTTCAAGGGAGGAGTGCCTCTGGATCACACCACGCTGTATTTAAAGATATTTTGCTTTTCCCCATCTTTATTTTGTTTTTTAGCATTGTTATCTGCTTTGAGTCTTAAGATAGGAAAAAGAGATTGTTGTTGTTGTTGTTAGTCAAAGATAGGTCAATTGAGATGATGATTATGATGATGATGATGATGATGATGATTATTATTATTATTATTATTATTATTTTATGACACAGCAAACAAGATAGATATGCTGGGTTTCATTTCACAAAATCACGTCGAACACTTTCCAAGTGTCTAGGACTGTGTGATGTATTTTCGGATGATGTGCGCAGATCCCAGTAGGGTGGCCTTTTGCAGCTGGCTGATCATAATTTTGTCAATGCCTATGGTTTCCAAATGCTGGCTGAGATCTTTTGGCATGGCACCCAATGTGCCCATCACCACTGGGACCACCTGCACTGGTTTCTGCCAGAGTCTTTGAAGTTCAATCTTGACGTCCTGATAGCGGCTGTGTTTTTCCTGTTGTTTTTCATCAATCCAACTGTCACCTGGGATGGCGACATCAATGATCCAAACCTTTTTCTTTTCCACAACTGTGATGTCTGGTGTGTTGTGTTACAGAACTTTGTCAGTCTGGATTTGGAAGTCCCACAGTATCTTTGCATGTTCTTTTTCCACTACCTTTGCAGATTTGTGATCCCACCAGTTCTTTGCTGCTCGGAGGTGGTACTTGAGGCATAAGTTCCAATGGACGATTTAGGCCACATAGTTGTGCCTCTGTTTGTAGTCTGTCTGTGCGGTTTTCTTACAGCAGCTGAAGATATGATTAATGGTTTCGTCAGCTTCCTTGCACAGTCTGCATTTTGGGTCATCAGCTGATTTTTCGATCTTGGCCTGAATTGCCTTTGTCCTGATGGCTTGCTCCTGGGCTGCAAGGGTCAGGCCTTCTGTCTCCTTCTTCAGGGTCCCATTCGTGAGCCATAGCCAGGTCTTCTCCTTATCGGCTTATTATTATTATTATTACTATTACTATTATTATTATTATTATTATTATTATTTTATTTCTTTCTGCATCTCTTCATGGCTTATGTTTGAAAAGAGGATGCAGCAGACCTACAGCCCGATGGTCCACCTAAGGATGCAGTTTGTCACTGCTTTAATTGCCATAGCACAATGCTATGGGATCTTGGAAGCCGCAGTTTTACAAGGTCTTTAGCCTTCTTTGCCAAAGAGTGCTGGTGCCTCACAAAACTACAACTCCCAGGGTCCCATAGCATTGATCTACATACAATTGCATGAGGCTGTGAACATATTAGAAGATGCCAAACTGAGCTCAGAATAGCATGCTGGGGCAAGCAAATGTCTCCACCATCTTGCACCATCAAGCTTTGGCATCTGCTGTTTCTACCATGTGGGCCATGTTGAATGTTTACATAGATATGGACAGATATAAATCAATGCAAAGTGTCACAGTCTACACAGGTGGGTTTGACAGAGCACTAATATGCACCATCTTTATCATTTGTGACACATATCATAAGGTGGTACATTGTGCCTACATCCAGAGGGCTTTAACACTTTGCTCTGAGTTGCATCACTTTGGATGACAGATATGTGTATCTGAGGGTGCAGCCATCTACACCGCGGAATTAACGCAGTTTGACACCACTTTAACTGCCATAACTCAGTGCAATGAAATTTTGGAAACAGTAGTTTTGGAAGGTCTTTAGACATCTCCATCACAAAATACTAGTGCCTTACTAAAAGTCCAGAACTGCTATTACTGTGTGCCATACCGACAACACTATGTAACATGACTTTTGTTCCTGTGTTATAAACATCATTTCCTAATTGGGTCTATCATAAAAATGTGGGAAAAGTTTATTAAACTGCAAAAACATTGTTTCTGAGGGAGGGACATCCTGGCTGCAACACATTTTGCTCTGAATATCTCAAAGCCTTAACCAATTCAACATAGTTTGTGGCAGCCACAAAAACAAAGTTTCTGGAATATAACAACTACTTTCAAAGTAAGGACAGCACAATTAAACAGGAAATAATACTTTCCTGTTTAACTAGGAAGAGAACATTTTTCAAATTTTGTTACATAGTGTAATTAAGTCCATAGGAACAGGCAGGCATTGGGAGGGTGAAGTCTTTGTCATTGTGGCGAAAATTCTGTATTTGAACTAAGCTGTGTCTGTAGGTGCATCAGCACTGCAAAACGAATGCAGTTTGGCACAACACCCTCAAAAGTCATTGAATTCTCCCTTTGGGTGCATCTACATTTGAAGTATCATTTCAGGTTAACACTTTAACTACAATGGCTCAATGCAGTGGAGTCCTTGGATTTCACACATGGAGCCATGGCAGCTGAATTAATTCTGCACTGTGGATGCAGTCTTTTAGTTTCTCCTATTTGCCCCAAATTATTGCAAAATCAAGCCCTTCTTCATATTGTTTGCCTAGAGAAATAGTGTAGAATTCAGTTCTGCTTTTTTCGCATTTTTCCCAAGCAATTTGTATATATATATATGTGTGTGTGTGTGTGTGTGTGTGGTTTTTTCTCCAAAAGCTTCTCAGTTTTCTTTGTACAGTGAAAATGCTAGGAGAGTAAATTTCCACTGCCAAACCATTCTGATTCTCTAACTTTTGCACAGTGTTCAAAAAGTACTGTATATACTCAAGTATAAGCCTAGTTTTTCAGCCCTTTTTTAAGACTGAAAAAACCTCCTCAGCTTATACTCGGGTGAGGGTCCTGGTGACTTATATTCAGGTCGGCTTATACTCAAGTATATATGGTATATTTATTATTTTTCTCTATTATCATTGGTATTGTTACATTTATTTTTTTCTCTATTAATTATTATTATTATTACATTTATTAATTTACTCTATTATTGTTACTTTTACATTTATTTCACTCTATTTTTATTATTATTAATACATTTATTATTTTACTCTATTTATTATTACATTTACAGTAGAGTCTCACTTATCCAACATAAACGGGCCGGCAGAATGTTGGATAAGCGAATATGTTGGATAATAAGGAGGCATTAAGGAAAAGCCTATTAAACATCAAATTAGGTTGTGATTTTACAAATGAAGCACCAAAACATCATGTTAGACAACAAATTTGGCAGAAAAAGTTGTTCAATACGCAGTAATGCTATGTAGTAATTACTGTATCTATGAATTTAGCACCAAAATATCATGATATATTGAAAACATTGACTACAAAAATGCGTTGGATAATCCAGAACGTTGGATTAGCGAGTGTTGGATAAGTGAGACTCTACTGTATTATTTTACTGCATTTATCATTATTATTACATTTATTATTTCACTCTATTATTATTTAAAGATACATAAGCACATTTACATTGAAGAAGATGAAAATAATGATTTAATCAGAGTTGAAAATCATATCTTAAATTACAAAAGATTCCAAAACATTTAAACTACTGATGCCTCAATTAATGTAATTTTATTGGTATCTCGGCTTATACTGGAGTCAATGTTTTCCCAGTTTTTTGTGGTAAAATTAGATGCCTCGGCTTATATTCGGGTCAGCTTATACTCGAGTATATATGGAATGTACTTTAGATTGTACTGGAAACAAAAGAAAGACAATGCGCAGTTGTGGGCTATTTTCCTTTCGATATAAACTTCTGCGGGAACTCCAAATTTGACACCAGTGTGGAAATATCTGGATGTCTTTCCTTTCCCTGACATATGCACATCAAAGCAAACTTTCTCCCAAAACTGAACACCATTCTCCCTCCTCTTCTCCATGTAAACCATTAAACCATGTATCTGTGCCACATTTTTATAGTTGTGGCCATAAAAAAGTTCTCCTCCCAGAAGTGAAAGGGGAATGATTTTGCGGAGCGAGGTCCAAGTTCCATTTACGGGAGATGCATGCCCAACCACAGTACTTTAAGTCTCCCTTGGAAACTATTTCCACTCCAGTAAAAATACATGAATGCTTATGCTGACAGTTTAGTTATGCAGACCAACAGCTACATTTGCCAGAATTAAAAGAAAGCATTTTGGCATGCAGGACCAGAAAATCAATGTTTGCCCTTAGAAGTCATTGCTGGTGTGGCTTCAAATGAGCTGCAACTGCCAAAATATGGAACAAGACTGAGGATGCAGCATCTATACCATAGAATGAATGCAGTTTGACACCACTTTAACTGCTATGGGATCCTGGGAGTTGGACCAAACCACACCTCCCATGATTCCATCATAGTTGAAGTGATGTCCAACCGCATTAATTCTACAGAGTAGAAGCAACCTGAATGTGCATCAAATGCACAAATTGTGCAAGGCTGAGGCACCAATATACAGTACAATCCCTGTATCTGCAAGACCTATGGTTTCAATGCATTCTCTTCAGACAAACTTCAGAGCTCCCAGAGGCATAGTGGGTTAAAGCCTTGTGACTTGAAAGTTGGGTTGCTGACCTGAAGGTTGCCAGTTCGAATCTGGGAAGAGCACAGATGAGCTCCCTCTGCCAGCTCTAGCTTCCCATGTGGGAACATGAGCATAGTCTCCCACAAGGATGATAAACACATCAAAACATCCGGGCGTCCCGTGCGCAACGTCCTTGCAGACGGCCAATTCTCTCACACCAGAAGCGACGTGCAGTTTCTCAAGTTGCTCCTGACATGAAGAGAAAAAAGAGACAAACTAAGGCCCCTCTAAGCATTTTCTAGGTCTACTAGCTGTGCCCGGCCACGCGTTGCTGTGGCAAAGTGGTGGTGGTTTTGGTTAAAAAATATTGTGTAATTTTTATTTGACGTTATTTGTATTTTTTAATTAATTTTATTGTAACTTATCTTTTTTATTTATTATATTTTATTATTTTTAGTTATTTTGTTATTATAGTATTTTATTGTATTAATTTTTCAGTGTTTTTAATTATTTTAGTGTTTATTATTTTTTATTGTATTATTTGTATTTATTTATTTTTTATTCTTTTATTAACACTGGGCTGAGTGGGTTGCTAGGAGACCAAGTGGGCGGAGCTTAGCCTTCTAACTGGCAGCAATTGGATAAAAACAATTATTCCTCTCCCTCTAATTAGGACTTTATTTTTCTTTTCTTTTTGTTGTCGGAACCTAGGGGCAAGGATGGTAAGTTGTGTTGCCAAATTTCTAGGTTCTGGGGCTTGTACTTTTGTTGTTTAGTGGGAGGAATGGACACCATTACTCTTTTATATATATAGATTACAGTCTTTTGTTTCAATAGAAATTTAAGAATGATAGAAGCTTAATAGAGTTGGTGGCGCAGTGTGTTAAAGCACTGAGTTGCTGAACTTGTGGACCGAAAGGTCGCAGGTTCGAATCCGGGGAGCGGAATGAGCGCCCGCTGTTAGCCCCAGCTTCTGCCAACCTAGCACTTCGAAAACATGCAAATGTGAGTAGATCAATAGGTACTGCTCCGGCGGGAAGGTAACAGCATTCCATGCAGTCATGCCAGTGGCCACATGTCACGACCCAGGCTGCAGAGCACCAATAACCATACACAGAGGCCAGAATCTATCTAATATCTTTATTAAGGAAATATATAAAGTCAATAAAATTAAGTGTAGAATGTAGTTCAGAAGAAGACCTTTCAGGAAAGGTCAATTATAGTCCAGGAAAACAATGTCCAATATAAAATATTAAGGTCCAAAGTTGTAATCCAATAACCGAAACACTCACTTTGCCAAGCAAAGTGAGGGGAGATGACAAGGTTCTTAGTCCAAGGAACTTGAGGCAAAGGCTAGGAAGTAAACTTGATTCTTGGAACACAAGGCTTGATACAAGGCAGCAAGGAACGAGGAACAGGGACAAAATCCGTGGTAAAATACTTGACAAGGTCCTGGAAGACAAGGCTGAGTCCTAGGAAGCAAGGCAAGGTCCGTGGAGGTAAACAAGGCTGGAAACGGGAACGAAGGCTTGGAAACAGGAACGAAGGCTTGGAAGCGGGAGTAGCGCTGTCCACACACAACCTACTCCAGTTGCTGACGAATTGACTCCGCAAGATTCCTTCGGGGCAAGGAACCTAAATAGGGTCTCGTTTTCCCACCAAAGAACACTTCTCTGGGGAATCAGAACCGAAAGTCAATCTCTGTGTCCAGATGCATGACTCCCTAGAATTTCTCATGGAAGCAGTCTTAATCAGCTGAATGCCTGGCTGCGATTCTCAGGCTTCTGCGATTAGCCTGCTGAACTCCTTTTTGTTGTTGATAATAACTACGGCGAGAAAATGGGGGAGATTCTGACTCAGGGCTTGTTTGGCAGATTTCTGGAAGGCAAACCTCTTGCAGGTGCAAGGGCTCCAATTCAGGCTGGGAAAGTTCCAATTCTGACTGAAATGGTGGAAAACCCAAGTTTTCCTCTTCATCTGTCACAACAGCGCTAGGAACGGGACTACATGGCCCATGAGTCATCACACCACATGACCTTGGAGGTGTCTATGGACAATGCTGGCTCTTCGGCTTAGAAATGGAGATGAGCACCAACCCCCAGAGTCGGACACGACTGGACTTAATGTCAGGGGAAAACTTTACCTTTACCTTAATAGAGTTGGAAGGGAACTATCCAGAAACATCCAGTCTGCGCCCCTACTGTTATGCAGGAAGGCACAATCCAAGCCCTCCTGACAGATGGCCATCCTGTCTCTGTTTTAAAACCTCCAGATAAGAAGATTCCACCACACTCCCAAGCAGCATATTTCACAACCAAACAGACCCTAATGGCTTTTCCTGCAGTTTGAACCTTACGCCATAGTATCCTAGCCCTCCAGAGCAGCAGAAAAGGCATAGTCCCACTTGTTTGCCTTTGGTCAGACCTCACTTGGAATAACTCTGGGTCCAGTTCTGGGCAACGAAATACAAAAAGAATATGGATAAACTATAAGAGAGAAAGGTGACCAACATGGTCCAAGGTCTGGAAGCCAAGCCCAGTGAGGAGCAGATTAGGAAGCTGAGGATGTTAAGCCTGGAGAAGAGAAGGTTCAGATGGGACAAAATAGCTATGGTGAGATATTGGGAAGAATGTCATATGTAAGATGGAACAAGCCTGTTTCCTCAATCTTGACATTATACTTCCTTTGATGCAGCTTAGAATCTCATTGGCTTTTTTTTTGCTTCTGCATGACAGATCCCTTTCACATGGACTGTTTACAAGCCAGGTGTCACACACCCTATATATCTGTATTTCCTATGTATATGTTTTGATTTACATGTGCATACACTCTGCTCTTAGTATCCTCAGGGATTCAGTTCCAGAAACCCACGTGGATGCCAAAATCTATGAGTGATCAACTCTATACCTACTGTATTGTGTAAGGCTTTCACAGCCAAAATCACTGGGGTGTTGTGTGGTTTCTGGCCTATATGGCTGTGTTCTAGCAGCATTTTCTCCTGACGTTTCACCTGCATCTGTGGCTGACATTTTCAGAGGATCTGAATGATCCTCTGAAGATGCCAGCCTCAGATGCAGGCGAAGCATCAGGGGAAAATGCTGCTAGGACACGGCCCTACAACCTGGAAACTACACAACACTCCACAATATACCTACCTACCTACTGTACACAATAGCGTAGTAAAATGGTGTTCCTTATATACAGCAGTCAAAGCAGGATTTTATTTTTGGACGTTTTAAAATATTTTTATGCAATGGGTTGTAGAATCCTTGGATGAAGAATCCGTGGATACGGAGAGCCAACTGGATGCCAGCCGCCATGCACTGATTATCACCAAAAGCATCAGCAGAACCAAGCAATTATTGTATTGAATATCTGCAAAAACCTGGTGAAAAAAAAAGCAAGAAGCCAAGCTAGTCTTCTTGGTAATTGATCCCTGGCTGTGATATTCCCTCTGATCTCAGGCTAATAATAATAATAATAATAATAATAATAATAATAATAATAATAATAATAATAATAATAATAATAATAAACTTTATTTATACCCCGCCACCATCTCCCCAACGGGCACTCGGGGCGGCTTACATGGGGCCATGCCCAGAACAATACAATATAACAAAATATAAATAAAACAACAAATCATAATGCATTAAACAATACAATAAACGAAAATATACACTACAGAAAACAAAATCAAAAGAACAGTAGAACAATAAAACCAAGGCTAAGTTGGCTTCATTTCTGCTCCCTTTTCACTAGCACATAAAATGCCTTTTGGTTTAGTTTTCAAGAGTTGCATACCCAAAAGATCCCATTTGATCTGGAGAGCTAAGCAGGGTCAGCCCTGGTTAATACTTGGATGGGAGGCCACCAATGAATCCCAGGTGCTGTAGGCTCTATTTCAGAGGAAATAAAAAATATTTGTTGTCAATAAAAATTTTATGAAATTCATCAGTCAGCAGGTGATTTGAAAGCATGGACACAGAAGTAATTTTTTAATGAGTTGTGCTACTAGCAATAGGATCCTCCCAATGATTATAAACAGGCCTGCTCCTTCACTCAGGGATGCATCTACACTGTAGAATTAATGCAGATTGACACTACTTTAACTCCCCGGGTTCAATGCTACAGAATGATTGCAGCTGAAGTTTGATGAGGACTTTAGCCTTCTCTAAAGTGAGTGCTGCTGCCTCACAAAAATTACAACTCCCGAGATTGCATGGAATTGAGCCATTGCTGGGATCTACGACTTAGTCTCCTGTTTTTAATACTGTATCCTGCTTGTTGATTTTAATGATTGTTTTTATTGATGTTGATGTTTTTTACTGGGATAATTGTTTTATTGCTTTGTTACTGTTATTTGTTTGTTTTATCGGGTCAGGCCCTTCGGGGAGATGGGGCGGGGTATAAAAATAAAGTTGTTGTTATTATTATTATTATTATTTTATTATGACACAGCAAACAAGATAGATATGCTGGATTTCATATCACAAAACCACAAGTTGAACACTTCCCAAGTGTCTAGGACTGTGTGATGTATTATTATTATTATTATTATTATTATTATTATTATTATTATTATTATTTTATTATGACACAGCAAACAAGATAGATATGCTGGATTTCATATCACAAAATCACAAGTCGAACACTTCCCAAGTGTCTAGGACTGTGTGATGTATTTTCGGATGAGCAGATCCCAGCAGGGTGGCCTTTTGCAGTTGGCAGATCGTAATTTTGTCAATGTCTATTGTTTCCAAATGCCGGCTGAGATCTTTTGGCACGGCAACCTATGTGCCCATCACCACCGGGACCACCTGCACTGGTTTCTGCCAGAGTCTTTGAAGTTCAATCTTGAGGCCCTAATAGCGGCTGAGTTTTTCCTGTTGTTTTTCGTCAATGGGATGGCGACATCAATGATCCAAACCTTTTTCTTTTCCACAACTGTGATGTCTGGTGTGTTGTCTTCCAGAACTTTGTCAGTCTGGATTCGGAAGTCCCACAGTATCTTTGCGTGCTCATTCTCCAATACTTTTGCAGGTTTGTGATCCCACCAGTTCTTTACTGCTGGGAGCTGGTACTTGAGGCATAAGTTCCAATGAATCATTTGGGCCACATAGTTGTGCCTCTGTTTGTAGTCTGTCTGTGCAATTTTCTTACAGCAGCTGAGGATATGATTATTATTATTATTGCTGTAAAAGTGGTGTCAAAACACATTAATTCAGCATTCCCCTGGCCTTTGCATCTCTCCACTTCCCTGCCCAAAAGGTGCATCTCCCCACCTGAATAAATAAATAAATAATAAATAACGAATGAAGCAACCGCACAGCCCAGCGCTGCGGAGGCAACAACCAGCCTGCACTGACTTGCTTCCTCGCCTGTTAAAATTCCTGCTGAGCAGCCAGTGGCAACAATCCTGTTTTGCCTCAACTCTTAGCAAGCATTTCAAAACAAAAACAAACCTGCCCATTAATTGGAGAGATGTGATTTTCATGGGGTTACTTCACATTTTTAAGGGCCGGGTGCCAGAGAAGTGAAGAACTGCATTGGCTACTTTGAAAGGTTAAATGGCAAATATACACCGTGGGTGCATCTGTCAAATTGATACAGTTTGACACCACTTGATACAGAATTGTTAGTTTGACACCATTTGAATTGCTTAAAGCAGGGGTCCCCAAACTAAGGCCTGGGGGCTGGATGTGGCCCATCTAAGCCATTTATCCGGCCCCCACGGCACAAGGGCAGAAGGGGGTTGGGCTAAATGACCCAAGGGGTCTCTTCTTCTCTTACAACTATTATTATTATTATTATTATTATTATTATTATTATTATTATTATTAACATTGAGGCTGGGTGGCCATCTGTCAGGGATGCTTTGCTCGTGCTTTTGGTGCACAAAGGCAGAAGAGGGTTGGACTAAATGGCTCAAGGGGTCTCTTCCAACCCTCTTTATTATTATTATTATTATTATTATTATTATTATTATTATTATTAAACTTTATTTGTACCCCGCTAGCATCTCCCGAAGGACTCGATGCGGCTTACAAAGGCCAAGGCCTCAACACACAATATAACAATACAAAACAAAGGCAAATTAAAAGAATTAAAACAGTATAAACCACAAGCAATAACAATACGCTAAAACACAATAGAACTGGGCCGGGCCAGAGTAATGGGTACAAGATTAAAAGTGCTGATGTGACAGGTGATATATAAGGCTTATAGGGCAATATTATTATTATTATTAATTATTAATTATTATTAGCATTGAAGCTGGGTGGCCATCTGTCAGGGATGCTTTGCTCGTGCTTTCAGTGCACAAAGGCAGAAGGGGATTGGACGAAATGGCCCAAGGGGTCTCTTCCAGTTCTCTTTATTATTATTATTATTATTATTATTATTATTATTATTATTTATTAACATTGAGGCTGGGTGGCCATCTGTCAGGGATGCTTTACTTGTGCTTTCGGTGCACAAAGGCAGAAGAAGTTGGACGAAATGGCCCAAGGGGTCTCTTCCAGTCCTTATTATTATTATTATTATTATTATTATTATTATTATTATTTATTAACATTGAGGCTGGGTGGCCATCTGTCAGGGATGCTTTGCTTGTGCTTTTGGTGCACAAAGGCAGAAGGAGTTGGACTAAATGGCCCAAGGGGTCTCTTCCAACCCTCTTTATTATTATTATTATTATTATTATTATTATTATTATTATTATTAACATTGAGGCTGGGTGGCCATTTGTCAGGGGTGCTTTACTTGTGCTTTCGGTGCACAAAGGCAGAAGAAGTTGGACGAAATGGCCCAAGGGGTCTCTTCCAGTCCTCTTTATTATTATTATTGACACAACGATGTTGTATGACACAGCAAACAAGATAGACATGCTGGATTTCGTTTCACAAAACCACAAGTCGAACACTTCCCAAGTGTCTAGGACTGTGTGATGTATTTTCGGATGATGCGTGCAGATCCCAGCAGGGTGGCCTTTTGCAGTTGGCAGATCGTTATTATTATTATTATTATTATTATTATTATTATTATTATTATTTATTAACATTGAAGCTGGGTGGCCATCTGTCAGGGATGCTTTGCTTGTGCTTTTGGTGCACAAAGGCAGAAGGAGTTGGACTAAATGGCCCAAGGGGTCTCTTCCAACCCTCTTTATTATTATTATTATTATTAACATTGAGGCTGGGTGGCCATCTGTTAGGGATGCTTTGCTTGTGCTTTTGGTGCACAAAGGCAGAAGGGGATTGGACTTAATGGCCCAAGGGGTCTCTTCCAACCCTTATTATTATTATTATTATTATTATTATTATTATTATTATTATTGACATTGAGGCTGGGTGGCCATCTGTCAGGGATGCTTTGCTTGTGCTTTTGGTGCACAAAGGCAGAAGGAGTTGGACTAAATGGCCCAAGGGGTCTCTTCCAACCCTCTTTATTATTATTATTATTATTATTATTATTATTATTATTATTATTATTATTATTAACATTGAGGCTGGGTGGCCAACTGTTAGGGATGCTTTGCTTGTGCTTTTGGTGCACAAAGGCAGAAGGGGATTGGACTTAATGGCCCAAAGGGTCTCTTCCAACCCTCTTTATTGTTGTTGTTGTTGTTATTAATTATTATTGCTCGGTGGCCAACTATAGTCCAACCCTCCAACGGTCCGAAGGATCGTGAACTGGCCTCCTGTTTAAAAAGTTTGGGGAACTCTGGCTTAAAGGCTCAATGCTATGGAACCCCGGTGATGCAGTTTCCAAGCATGTTTTGGCAGGGGAGGTTAAAGGCTTTGTAAAACTACAGCTCCCAGGGTTCCATAGCATTGAGCCATTAGCAGTTCTGTTATCGAGCCAAAATTTAGGGGTTTTCCTCTGAATTAGGGAGACCCAATACCTTCCGGTTGCAGGTTCGAAGATCCTGGCAAGCGGGAGGCGCTCCAGATCAGTTGCCCCATCCCGCCCCCCCCCCCCAATAATCTCACCCACAAGACTTGAAGAGAGATGACCAAGTTGATATTTATTCGAGTCAGCTGACACGGATGTCAAAACGCAATCATTCACTGAGATGACATGTCCAATAATACGTAATCTGTATTTTATAGGCAGTGGGGAAGAAGCCTGGTTGAAGAGGCCCTGGGCACCATTAAATGGCTGAGTGGGTTGCTAGGAGACCAAGTGGGCGGAGCTTAGCCTTCTAACTGGCAGTAATTGGATAAAACAGTTATTCCTCTCCCACTAATTAGGACTTTATTTTTCTTTTCTTTTTGTTGTCAGAACCTAGGGGCAAGGACAGCGGGTTGTCTTGCCAAGTTTCAAGGTTCTGGGTTGCTTAGTTTTGTGGTTTACTTCTAGGCCCAAATTCCATTACATTTTTATACAGTAGAGTCTCACTTATCCAACATAAACGGGCCAGCAGAATGTTGGATAAGTGAATATGTTGGATAATAAGGAGGCATTAAGGAAAAGCCTATTAAACATCAAATTAGGTTATGATTTTGACAAATTAAGCACCAAAACATCATGTTAGACAACAAATTTGACAGAAAAGGTAGTTCAATACACAGTAATGTTATGTAGTAATTACTGTATTTACGAATTTACGACCAAAATATCACGATGTATTGAAAACATTGACTACAAAAATGCGTTGGATAATCCAGAACGTTGGATAAGTGAGACTCTACTGTATATATAAATGAGGAGAAGGCAGGAAATTTCATTTTTACACACACAAAAAACTATACACTTTTAACACAATTCAATATTATAGTAGTAGAGAAGTGTTGGGAAAGTACAAGAGAAAATTTAAATGAAGTTTGCAACTCTATGCTTCGACAATGCGAGCAGGAATGACAACCTGAACACTTTACAACAAGCTGCAATTTAAGATTACAATTGTAACTCTAAATCATTATTATAACATTTATTCTTCAATATAAACATGTTAATTTACCATTTAAATAATAATTATTGGGACACTATGTCTGTATACACAAAGTGTCTCTGTGTGTGTTTCTGATTTAAGAGGAGCGTAACACAAGTTTAACTTGCATTGGAAAAACTGGAATGAGAACAACACTGAAATAAATGCATAATACCAAAAATACTAAACTAAAACAGTAAATGCTAACAGCCGAAAACACAAAAGATTCTGACCCTCTGACCCAAACTGTAATGAAAGCAAAGGAAAGGAAATCAGAAAAAAGAAAATATATGAGTCTCCCATTCCAGATCCAGCCAAATACCCCTTGTAAAATTACTAATGACCATAGGCACAGATTTATTGCACTGTTACATGTCTTATTGCTGAAAACGACTATGAATGGTTTCCAACATTTCAAAAAAAAAAATATTCAGTTGGCTTAACTTCTAAAATCAATGGGGTGCAAATGCATTGTATAATTAATGTGGTTGACCCCACTTTAACCACCGTGGTGCAATACTATAAACTCCTGGGAATTGTAGTTTGGTGAGATACTCTTTCGTGGAAAAGCAGAAGACATTGTAAAACTACAACTCCCACGATCCCCATAGCACCGAGCCATGGCAGTTCAAGTAGAGCCAAATTGCATGAATTCTATAGTGTAAATCAGGCATGGGCAAACTTGGGCCCTCCAGGTGTTTTGGACTTCAACTCCCACAATTCCTAACAGCCGGTAGGCTGATAGGAATTGTGGGAGTTGAAGTCCAAAACACCTGGAGGGCCCAAGTTTGCCCATGCCTGGTGTAAATCTAGCAGCTTTAGCTGCTATAGTGTGAGTTTCTGTGAGTTTTCTGGGCTGTATGGCAATATTCCAGAAGCATTCTTTCCTGATGGATCAGAGGATGCCTGCCATAGATGTGGGTGAAACATCAAGGAGAGAATGCTTCTGGAACATGGCCAGACAGCTTGGAAAACTCACAGCAACCCAGTGATTTCGGCCATGAAAGCCTTCGACAACACATTATATCTATCTATATATATAAAAGAGTGATGGCATCACGGCGACTCACAAAACAACAAAACTACAGGCCCCCCAACCTCGAAATTTGACAACACAACCCGTCATCCACGCCTCTAGGTTGATACAACAAAAAGAAAAGAAAAATAAAGTCCTAATTAGAGAGAGAGGAATAATTGCTTTTATCCAATTGCTGCCAGTTAGAAGGCTAAGCTCCTCCAACTTGGTCTCCTAGCAACCCAATAAAAAATAATAAAAAACACTAAAAATTAATACAATAAAATACTATAATAACAGAAAATAACTAAAAATAATACAAGAAAATAATAAAATATAATAAATAAAAATATAACTTACAATAAAATTAATTAAAAAATTGCAAATAACGTCAAATAAAAATTACACAACAATTTTTAACCAATACTTTGCCACAGCAACGCATGGCCAGGCACAGCTAGTATTTTATAATTATGAAATGGCAAAATCAAGGGGATTTTTAAAAAGATGTTTTCGGTGAAGATGAACCCTTAGCCATTTGGAGTAACTTGACAGCCTAAACAATCTTAACCATGGTTGTTGTATGTTTTCCAGGCTGTATGGCCATATTCTAGAAGTATTCTGTCTTGACGTTTCTCCCACATCTATGGCAGGAATCCTCAGAGGTTGCCTGCCATAGATGTCGGCGAAACGTCAGGAGAGAATACTTCTGGAACATTGCCATACAGCCCAGAAAACATACAACAACCTTGTGATCCCAGCCATGAAAGCCTTCGACAACAAATCTTAACTACAGTAGAGTATCACTTATCCGACATAAACGGGCCGGCAGAATGTTGGATAAGCGAATATGTTGGATAGGTAGGAGGCATTAGAAGGAAAAGCCTATTAAACATGAAATTAGGTTATGATTTTACAAATGAAGCACCAAAACATCATGTTATACAACAAATTTGGCAGAAAAAGTAGTTCAATATGCAGTAATCTTATGTTGTAATTACTGTATTTATGAATTTAGCACCAAAATATCATGATATATTGAAAACATTGACTACAAAAATGCTTTGGATAATCCAGAACGTTGGATAAGCGAGTGTTGGATAAGTGAGACTCTACTGTATCTTCATCAATACCGGGCCTTTGGCAAGGAATTATTTTTGGACTGCAGCGCCCAGAATCCTCAACTAGTGGAATGGCCCAAAAAATGGTCATTTGCCCAGCTTGGAAAGAGGCCTCATTCTGCAAACTTGTCCCAAAGCGGGATGACTCATAGGGCTGGCTCTGTCTGAGGGAATTTCCCAACAAAACGAGAGCTGGAAATAGGAAAACGTAGCCTCTGGCTTCCCTCCTTTCCCCCCTCTTTGAGTCAACAGAAGTGAGTGGCATGGAGAGGGAGTGCCAAGGCCAAATGGGGGAATGGGGGCAGGACGAGAAGCATTACTCAGCCCCCAAAAATGCCTGGATCTGTTCCGCCACATGCACAAGCACACACACACAAAACACTGTTTGTACTCTTCTCCTTCCTCGCCGGAGGTCCCCTTGGCTCTTTTCCCATCAGGTGCCTCATTCCCCAAAGGAAGCGGGACTGTTTTCCTCTCCTCCTGCCAGCTACACCTGTGGCCAGGTTGCTTTCTCAGACACAGTTCATCAAATCATAAGAATCCTAGAGTTGGAAGAGACTCCAAGGATCATCCAGTCCAATTGTTACACCCCAAGGCTGCAAGAGCAACTTGAAAACCACTCTGGAGCCAGGATCAAAAGCAAAGCAGTTTATTAGAGGATACATATATATATATATATATATATATATATATATATATATATATATATATATATATAAAGGGTAATGAAATTTCAGCCTAGGACAAAACAACAAAACTACACATCCTAGAAACACTAAACTTGGCAGCACAACCCCTCGTCCATGCCTCTACGTTCATACAACAAAAAGAAAAGAAAAGAAAGTCCTATTTAGAGGGAGATGAAAAATTGTTTTTATCCAATTGCTGCCAGTTAGAAGGCTAAGCTCTGCCCACTTGGTCTCCTAGCAACCTACTCAGCCCAGGGGACAGGCAGAGTTAGGCCTCACTTAGGCCTCTTCCACACTGCCTATAAGATACAGATTATCTGATTTTAACTGGATTATATGGCAGTGTAGGCTCAAGGCCCTTCCACACAGCTATATAACCCATTTAGAATCTTATATTATCTGCTTTGAACTGGATTATCTTGACTCCACACTGCCATATAATCCACTTCAGTGTGCATTTTATACAGCTGTGTAGAAGGGGCCTCATACTTCGCCACAGCAACGCGTGGCCAGGCACAGCTAGTGTGTGTATGTGTATGTATATGTATATATATATATATATATATATATATATATATATATATATATATATATGGCTTGCTCAAATAATTCGATTTTCCCATTACCTGTTATTAATTCGTTATTTTCGTTTGTTTTGAAGCAATATAGAACCTTGGTTGTCCACACGTCTGGATATCGCGGTTTCGAATCGCGAGAGGCCGTTTTTTCTTATTTCTTCGTTTTTTTCGTTAGGAAAAAAAAGCTTTTGCAAATCACCCAAACTCCTTTCCTTTTGCCCCTCAGCCAATGGGAGGCTCAGCCAATGGGAGGGGGCGAGGGGGAAGGAGGCCGAGGAGGAGGAGGAAGACGGAGGGGGGAAATGGCCGCCGCCGCCTCGCCTCAGCTCAGGCCTGGAGAGACCGAGAGGGGCCCGGCGGTGAGGAGGAAGAGGCCCGGGATGCGAGGGGGTGTGGGCCAGGCCCGTCCTCGGCTGCTCCCAGGGGCCCAGATTCGCACCCTCCCTCCCCCCAATACAGGTCTCTCCATACCACGCTACATGAACTTGAATGGATACTGTGGTTGTGTTGTCGAAAGCTTTCATGGCCGGGATCACACTGTTGTGGTATGTATTCCGGGCTCTATGGCCATGTGCCAGAAGCATTCTCTCCTGACGTTTCACCCACATCTGTGGCAGACATAGAGGTTTTGACGTCTGTGCGAAGCTAGGCAAGTGGGGTTTATATATCTGTGGAAGGTCCAGGGTGGGAGAAAGAACTCTTGTCTGTGGGAGGCAAGTGTGAATGTTGCAATTGGTCACCTTGATTAGCATTGAATAGCCTTGCAGCTTCAAAGCCTGGCTGCTTCCTACCTGGGGGAATCCTTTGTTGGGAGGTATTAGCTGGCCCTGATTGTTTCCTGTCTGGAATTCCCATTTTCTGGGTGTTTCTGGGAAGGTAATGGCACTCCATGTAGTCATGCTGGCCACATGACCTTGGAGGTGTCTATGGACAACACTGGCTCTTGGGCTTAGAAATGGAGATGAGCACCAACCCCCAGAGTCAGACATGACTGAACTTAACGTCAAGGGATACCTTTACCTTTACCTACACACACACACACACACACACACAAGCAGGGACTATATATATATATATATATATATATATATATATATATATACACAATATATATCACACACACACCAATTTAACAAAGTTTCAGCCACAAAAACAAAGTTTCTGAAGTAGAACAATGACTTTCACAGTAAAGACAACCCAATTTAACAGGAAATAAGACTTTCAAACCAGGAACAGATTTCTGCAATTATTAAAAAATGGTTTATTATAAAAGCTATGAAAATTCTCCAAAAATCAGAGGATAAGGGAAACGTTCCAAATTTTGGTGAGCTATCAGGGTTAAATGTGTTCTACCACTGTACCAAGTTTGAAGAAGATCGCTCAAAAAATGAGGGTGGGAGAGTCCTGTAAAGTCCTCTCCCTCTGTGCTGTTTTTGGGAATTGCGCATGCGCGTCCGCCATTAACGTATTAATTTAGAAAATAACGAATTTTCGTTAATTTTGAAATTTTTTGGGGGCCAAATTCGGAAATACCATCAGAAACGAAAAGCTGCCCCCCTCTAGTTTTGAAACGAGTTTAAAATCAAATTTTTCATGGATCGATCAAGCCTAATATATATATATATATATATATATACACACACACTAGTTAAAGTGTTTAAAGTCAATGGCGAAAATAGTTCATGTCCTTAACTGTCCAAAAAGCAAGTCCAATAAAGTCTTTCAATATTGTAATCCACAAATGGAACTTGTTAGTTCCACCAAGAAGTCAGGGTTAGTCTATAGGCGTTGTTCAACCAGGATCAGCCAGAAGTTGCCAGAAACAGGACAAGATGTTGGAAAACCTCAAACTGTAATCCACATGGGAAGCAAAAACCAAGGAATCCTGGAATCAGGGTTAACAAGGCAAGGTATACTCGAGAGTCACAAAGCACGAACTCGGCTTGGAGATCCTGAAACAAGGCACGGGAACCAGGCAAGGAGCAAGATACTGGAAAACAGAGTCCTCTTCCAAGGATGGCAAAGTTGACACCGCAACGAGAACAGGAAGCGAGGCCTTTTTAAGGAGATCCCAAGGCTACCGGCAGTGAGAGTTCAGACATACAGAACTTCACATGGGAAAATTATTCATTAGAGCGCCTGAGAGCCAAGCGCCGACTTTGTCTCACCCTCTCCCTTTGACTCCTGTCTTTCGCAAAAGATTCCCTCCGATGAAAGGCCATATTCTCCTCTGCAATAACAACATCTGGCAAAACCAACCTTGACTGAACATCGGAATGTTCTCCAATTAACGGATCTTCTGTAAGCACAACTTCAGGCACCTGCAAAGCCATTGGGCTTTGATCCAAATCCTGGAGGGGCCCAAAATCCAAATCAGACTCTGTTTCACCCCATCTCTTGCAGAAGGGCAGAACCTGTTGGCTGAGCTACAACACCAATCCTCTCCCATGCAGGAAGATATCATCCAAGCCCTCCCAATTGATGGCCATCCAGGCTCTGCTTAAAAACTTCCAGAGAGGGAGACTCCATCCCACTCCAGGCAATAAAGCCCAGGCTAATACCCTCGCTGATTGACTGTGCAGCTTTTGGCTATTCAAGCATTCTAATTGCAACATTCACACTTGCTTTAAACAGAAAAGGATTCTCCAACCCTGGACATTTCGCAGATATGTATATGTATATGTATGTATGTGTGTGTATGTATGTATGTACATACATACACACACACACACACACACACACACACACACTCCACTTGCTTCATTGCCAACAGAACTTCAGAAGATTCCAGCCACATATGTAGGCAAAACGTCAGGAAAGAATGATATTGGAGCATGGCCATACATCCCAGAAAACTCACAGCAACCCACTGATTTTCGCCATGAAAGCGTTCAACAACACTCCACTGCCGAACAACTCTGACCATCAGGAAGCTCTTCCTAATAGTCCTACTCTTTAAGATCTTATTAAAAAGGAAAATATACTTCCCTGTTAGATCTTTTCAAGAAAGATATTTAACCATGGTTGCATTGGTGGAAACCAGGATTGGAACCCGGTGATTATGTAGCATGTGTACTATATGTACATATGCTAACCTATGTACCGTATATACTCGAGTATAAGCCAACCTGAATATAAGCCAAGGCACCTAATTTTACCACAAAAAACTGGGATAACTTATTGACCCGAGTATAAGCCGGGGGTGGGAAATGCAGCAGATATTGGTAAATTTCAAAATAAAAATAGATACCAATAAAATTACATTAATCAAGGCATCAGTAGGTTAAATAATGTATATATATATGGATATAGAAACAGAGTGCAGAAACAGAGTGTCCCATATAGCCATATTGCACATGGATGGGCATAAACATTGCAGAACTACACTGCACTCTAGAAACACTCTGAAGTTTTTGTCTGAAGCAAGACAGCTGGATCCTGTTCCAGGCTGTAGAAACAGAGTGCCCCATATGGCCCTATTGTGCATGGATGGACATGCTCCTGTGCATGCTTTCACATGGATGCTAAATATATTGCACATGCAGCTATGTATGTAGATTTGCAAAGGCAAGTTCATTCAGTGGACTACCATGTACATTGATAGCATCTTATTTATTTATTTACAGTATTTGTATTCTGCCCTTATCACCCTGAAGGGGACTCAGGGTGGATTACAATGCACATATCCATGGCAAACATTCAATGCCATTATTAGACATACGAAATACAGACAGACAATAGAGGCAATATAACATTTTCCAGCTTCCGGCTTCATGAGGATATGCTTGATTCTAGGCACAGGGGAGCTGCCGCTTCATCATTCACTGAGTCCTTTTTGATGGTAGTACTTTCTCATTAATTAAGTTAAATTAGCCTCCCCACATTACATGGTACCTAGATTCTCTACCCACAGCTGCAACTGTTTTCGAGCTGCTTAGGTGGGCAGCAAGCTAGGCTATTAACAGTTGGGAACTTAATCCCAACCCGGGCTTCGAATGAATGACCTTTCAGCCAGTAGTGATTTATTGCTGCTAGCTACGAACCAGCAGCACCACAGCCCAGCCCTTTTAATAGTCATATTAATACTACTAACTCTTGGATACATTTAACTACAATTCACTAATAATGGAGACATTGCACAATGATTACAAGCATCGATAGGTATAAAATCTCATTTTAATGTATCTGTTTATTTCATATCCCATCCCGTACCCTCTAAAAGTGCATTTACACTGGAATTCATGCAGTTTGGCCCCATTTCGACTTCCAGGGCTCCATTTCATGGAGTCCTTGGGTTTGTAGTTTGGTGAGTCGCCAGAACATTTTGGAGAGAAAGACCTGATAAAACCACAACTCCCAGAAATTCATAGCATTGAGCCATGACAGTTCGAGTGGAATCAAATAGCATTAATTCTACAGTATAGATGTGTCACTCTCTTTCTCTGGCAATTTCTGTTTGGCTTCTGAACCCAGAAATTCCTATCATGTAGACTGAAGTGTAATACATCTTCTCAGCTGGCATGTAAACATGTGATCCATGGGCCTGGCTGCTGAGTGCGCTGCCAGAGCATATCAGCTGTTGATGGGCAATTTGGAGAAACCTCCTCTCTTATGGTTTTTTAATCTTTATCTTTATGGTTCTTTATCTTTCAAAGACGGGCTGCCAGGGATCTGTCTCCAGACAGAACAGGAGACCACACACCCAGCCCGTCTGAGTTTAGGGAAATTACTTTCCGAATTGTCTGGCCAACATAAGTTCTGGGATTCTGAATCTGGTAAACACATACCTTCAGACTGTCCTGATTTGGCATGAAAAGAGTCAATTAATACTTTCCCAACCTTCAAACTAGTTTTAAAATGCCCCAGTTTCTTTCTCTTCCTCGTAAAGGACTTTCTTCGCCTCCATCTCACTTCAATTTCTACAAACTAAGGATTTATCTACACTGCAGAATGAATGCACTTTGGCACCATTTGAACTGCCCTGGCTCAAATATGGAATCCTGAGTGCTCCCATTCACCTTTTTCACCAACCTCTTGAAAAATAACATTGTCATTTGGTTTATATCCCCTAAAATCCAGGTTAACTTGGCCGCGTTTAGATTGCAGAATTAATGCACTTTAACTGCCATGCCTCAATCTCTATATATAAAAGAGTGATGGCATCACGGCGACCCACAAAACAACTAAACTACAGGCCCCCCAACCTCGAAATTTGACAACACAACCCATCATCCACGCCTCTAGGTTGATACAACAAAAAGAAAAGAAAAATAAAGTCCTAATTTGAGAGAGAGGAATAATTGCTTTTATCCAATTGCTGCCAGTTAGAAGGCTAAGCTCCTCCAACTTGGTCTCCTAGCAACCCAATAAAAAATAATAAAAAACACTAAAAATTAATACAATAAAGTACTATAATAACAGAAAATAACTAAAAATAATACAAGAAAATAATAAAATATAATACATAAAAATATAACTTACAATAAAATTAATTAAAAAATGCAAATAACATCAAATAAAATTTTTTAACCAATACCACCACCACTTTGCCACAGCAATGCGTGGTCGGGCACAGCTAGTACTATTATATTGCATTGTTATTTGATGCAGCACTTGCACAGAGAAAGCTAAAGGTCTTGCAAAACTACAACTCCCTGGATCCCATAGCATTGAGCCATGACTTGGGCCGGGCTGTGGCGCAAGATGGTTAGTAGCCAGATGCAATAAATCACTATGACCAAGAGGTCATGAGTTCGAAGCCAGCCCCTGTCGGAGTGAGCACCCGACAATTAAAATAAAAAAATAGCCCTGCTCGTTGTTGACCTAAGCAACCCGAAAGACAGTTGCATCTGTCAAGTAGGAAAATTTAGGAACCGCTTATGCGGGGAGTCTAATTTAACTAATTTGCAACACCGGATGAGGAAGTACTCTATCAAAAAAGTACTCGTAGTCACAGTGGATGATGAAGCAGCAGCAGCTTTTCCTGCGGCCGGAATCAAGCAGACCCTCACAAAGCCAAAAGCTGGAAAGTTAAATAGCCTCTGTGTCTGTCTGTCTGTGTGTTGTTTGTCTAATGGCATTGAATGTTTGCCATATATGTACATTGTGATCCGCCCTGAGTCCCTTTCTGGGTGAGAAGAGTGGAATATAAATACTGTAAATAAATAATAAATCAATAGCAATTGAAGCGGTGTCAAATTGCATTAATTCAGCAGTGTAGATCCACCCTCAGTTTGTCACAACTGAAATAAGAAGAGGGCAAAGGAGGAAAGCGGGAGGAAGAGAAAGAAACTGGGACACTTTAAAAACAGCTGAGAAAGTAGGTCAACAGAAGATTAATTGGGACAAAGCTTGTTAAATCAATTGGAGGATATGTACATAGATCTTCCAAAAAGGATTTTCAAAGCATGTGTAAATAGAAACAGCTGAAGAGTTTGGAAAGAAGTTGGAACAAGGTTGCCAGATGCTGTTGACGGCAATCCCAAGGACAGGAATGAAGTTTTCTAAAGTTTAGACAGCACTGTAGTACTGGTTATGTAGTACCATAAAGAGAGAGGAATACTATGGGAAAAATCAACAGACAATGATCATGAAGTTTGTAGAATAGCATACGTAATCTATATATATATAAATGTAATGTGTGTTTTTCCCATGGAGTAAACAACAAAACCACTGAACCAAATCACACCAAATTTGGCCACAAAAGACATAGTCATCCAATTTGTGTCTTTCAATTTAAAAACCTAGAAAAATAGTCCAAATTGCAGAGGATGAGGAAGAGCCGTTTTCCCCGGCTGCCAGTCAGAAGGGTAAGCCCCGCCCCCTTTAGGCCCCGCCCCCTTCATGTCATAGCAACCCCCTCAACAATGGTGCCCAGGGGACAGGCAGGGTTCCTCTTAGGCCTATAAAATACAGGAAATAACATATACTAACATATATTAACTACCACCAATTCCTCAGTACTTTATTTCCCATACCACCACACTTCGCCACAGCAACACGTGGCCGGGGACAGCTAGTTATGTATATGTAGTTTGTACATGTTGATGTAGAGATGTGTTAGGTTAGTGTGTTTGCTTGGTTGAGTTTTGTAGCATGTTGTCATGGTTAGTAAGAGAGCTGCTTCCTTTAAGTATAAAAGCTTAAGGGGATTATATTATTTCTACTTTTAAACTATGTTTTCTTTCTCTCTGAATAAAAATTAGTAGGAAAAGACAGGAATGAGGCTGCCAGTGTTGTCCGGCTTGTGTTGGTTGGTGCCTCTTCCCCACACCAGCTGCCAAGTAGGTTGCCAAAAGACGCCTGTCATCACCATATCCCAGTAATAAGCAGGTGAGCCTGCCTTCTTCAGCCAGGCAGCGGAAAGCGCTTACTCAAGAGGAATCGGGCTGAACAAGCAGAAAGGGCTGGCCGGGGTAATTTGCAACCTATTAGCTAGGCTGGGTGCATTCTGGGGGAGAAGTCATTAAGCCTCCTAATGAAGGCAGGAACCCTCCAACAAAGACATTATTCTGGGCAGGTGTGCAAATGGGGAAAACAACTGAAGGCCAAAGGGCTTCTTCTGTCATGTGGTGAATCTACAACAGGCTTCCTCAAACTGTGGCCCTCCAGCTGTTCAATGGTCAGGAATTCTGAAAGTTGGAAGCCCAAACAGCTGGAAGGCTACAATTTGAAGATGCTTGATCTACAATGTAGAAATAACGCAGTTTGACACCACTTTAATTGCCATGGCTCAGTGCTAGGGAATCACTGGGGTTGTAGGTTTGTAAGGTGTTGATACGAACTAGTTACAAAGATCATGTAACTCCATCAGTACAATGTTTTCATTGGTTTATTGTGTTGTTGAGGGATTTCATGGCTGGAATCATGAGGTTTTTTTGGGCTGTATAGCCATGTTCCAGCACTATTCTCTCCTGATATTTCACCTGCATCTATGGCTGGCATCTTCAGAGGTCTGTTGGAGGTGAGGCTAGTGGAGTGTATATATAGGAGCGGAATGAGCATCTGCTGTTAGCCCCAGCTCCTGCCAACCTAGCAGTTCGAAAACATGCAAATGTAAGTAGATCAATAGGTACTGCTCCGGCGGGAACTAAAAATTAGGGCTTATGCAGACGATATAGTCTGTATTCTAACTAACCCACTACAAAGTATTAAAAAAGTATTGGACATTATTCAAAGACATGGTGACATATCAGGATTTATTATAAACAAGGAAAAATCTAAGTTTTTAGTAAAAAATATAGATGCTAAAAGCTGTAAGAAACTGGAGGCCGCAGCAGACTGCGAGGTGATCCCAAAAGTAAAATATTTAGGTATATGGGTCACAAACAAAAATATCAATTTATTCCAGGATAATTACGTCAAAGTCTGGGAAGACATTAAAAAAGATCTTACTAGATGGCAAACAATCCCACTAACATGGATGGGCAGAATTGCAGTAATAAAGATGATGGTACTCCCCAAAATGCTATTCCTGTTTCAAAATATACCCATTATCAAAGGAATAAATTTTTTTGAGAAATTGAAAAGAAAGATTACAGATTTTATTTGGGCTGGAAAAAGAGCGAGGATAGCATACCGGAATTTAATTGATGATAAAGGAAGAGGGGGGCTAAGCTTACCCGATCTAAGGACCTATTACGAGGCTGCAGCTCTGTCCTGGATGAAGGAATGGATAAAATTAGAAAATAAGACCCTATTAAATTTGGAAGGATATGAATTAAGATTCGGCTGGCATGCATATGTATGGTACGATGGAGACAAATTAAATAAAGACTTTAATAAACATATAATTAGAGGGGGACTATTAGACATTTGGAAAAAATATAGAAAAGGTATGGAACCGAAAACACCCCTTTGGTTGAGGCCATTAGAAGCAGTTATAAGACCAGCCTTAAGTGTAGAAACAAGAACATATAAAGAATACCTTATTAGAGAAAATGAAGAATGGAAATTAAAAGGGCGGGAAGAATTGGAGATTAATGATTGGTTTCGATATCACCAATTGCATGAAAGATATAAAAAAGATATGAGGGTTGGTTTCGCAACTAAAAAATCAGAACTGGAAAGAATATGGGAAAAGGGAAATAAAGGGTTAATATCCAGATTATACAAATACATATTAAGTTATAATATGGAGGATAATACAGTCAAGACAGTAATGATATCCTGGGCCAAGGACCTAGGTAGGCCAATAGAATTGGATAACTGGGAGTACCTATGGAACAAAGAATTCAAATTCACAATATCTGGATCAATTAGGGAGAATCAATATAAAATGTTTTATAGATGCTATATCACCCCAGCAACATTGTCAAAAATAGATAAATCACAACAAGGTATTTGCTGGAGGTGTAGGAAACAGAAAGGGACATTCATCCACATGTGGTGGACGTGTATGACCATACAGGCATTTTGGGACAAGGTAATTAAAGAGACTAATAAAATGCTACATAATAAGATTAAAAAAAGCCCAGGATTGTGTCTATTAGGTCTACATAGAGAAAACAATAACCAAAAGGACCAAGAAATATACCAATATAGCTTTGCGGCAGCAAGATTGACCATAGCCAAAGACTGGAAAGGGGAAAAAGGTTTAACTAAAAAGGATTGGAGAGAAAGAATGCGGGAATATATGCTAATGGCCAAACTTACCAACAATAGGAAGAACAAAAGTAATGAGGACTTTTTAGAAACATGGAAGCTGGCCATAGCATATCTGAATAAGGAGTCAGTAACATAGAGGAGTTCCATTAGGAATATAGGGTTACTATTAACAAGGATATATAAATTGGCTTAAAGGCTTCATAGTGCTTCAGGGTTGGAAGTCATGGTGAAGGGTGCACGGGTGTGGGGAAGGGGTTTTATTTTATGTGGGATAGGGGTTTTGGGTGCGTGCAGGGTTTGTTGTGTGTAATACGTTGTATGTTTTTGTTTTGTTTGAATATTAGGGTAAACTCTTATATTTAATTTGTAAAATAAAAATAAAAATGAATAGAAACCTGAAAAAAATAATAAAAAAAATAGGTACTGCTCCGGCGGGTAGGTAATGGCGTTCCATGCAGTCATGCCGGCCACATGACTTTGGAGGTGTCAGTAAATCAAACTCATTTATCTATATGAGACGTGCCTAGATTTCAATGAGGATTACATGAGATTGTAGTATTGGGATTGTCTTTCAGTTGCATATGGTAAATGATTTCTCCTATACTTTGTCCTTTTTAAAATCCAAAACGTAACCTACTTTGTGGATAGCCCTCGTATATATATATATATATATATATATATATATATATATGTGTGTGTGTGTGTGTGTGTGTGTGTGTGTGTGTGTGTGTATATATATATGAAATGTCCAGGGTGGGAAGAGTTTTCATTGGTTGCTGGCTCCTTTCCAGGCACAATTCAAAGGGCTACTCATGGCCTATAAAGCCCAATGTAGTTTGGATCTAAACTATACAAAGAACTGAAAATCTGGATTTTAATCTCCTTGGATGAGGACTTTGTCTTGGTCCTACAACCAACATTTGAGGAAGTAGCCTCTGGGCTGAATAAAATCCCAATTTCTCTGCTTTGAACTGGAGTATATGTCAGTGTGGACTCAGTTCGAAGCTGATATAGTGGGATTTTGCCTTGATATTCTGGGTTATATGGCTGCATGGAAGGGCCCTCAGGGTGCATTTACACTGTAGAATGAATGCAGTTTGGTTCAGTGCTATGGGATCATTGGTGTTGCTGTTTCACAAAGTCTTCTTTACCAAAGAGTGCTGGTATCTCAGTAAACTTCACCACCCAAGATTCCATAGCATGGAGCTGTGGCAGTTCAAGTGATGCCAAACCGCATTCATTCTACAGTGTAGCTGCTCCCACAGTTTGGACTCCAGCAAAAGAGATCCCACTTAAACATTAGGAAGAACTTCCTGATGGAAAGAACTGTTTGGCAGTGGAATATAGCAGCTTTAGAGAATCTTCAACAGAGGCTGGATGGCCATCTATTGAGAGGGTTTGGGTTGTATATCCTTGCGTGGCAGAATGGGTTGGACTGAGTGGCCCTTGGGATCATTTCCATTCCATTTTCCTTGCACACATTGAGCATTACTATTCCACTCCATTTCATATAACCAGCATCTAGATCAACGTTTCTCAACCTGTGGGTCAGGACAGGTTGAGGGGGAGTAGGAGGGGTTGCTAAAGACCATCAGAAAACACATATTAATTCACAGTGCTCTCCGAAGGCAGGTGAACTACATCTCCCCTAAATCACGGTCAATTCATCCCAAATTCCTCCAGTATTTTCTGTTGGTCATAGGCGTTATTTGTGGGAAGTTTGGCCCAATTCTATTGTTGGTGGAGTTCAAGGGGCTCTGTGATTGTAGGTGAACTATAAATCCCAGCAACTACAACTCCCAAATGTCAAGGTCTATTTTCCCCAAACTCCACCAGTGTTCACATTTGGGCATATTGAGTGTTCATACCAAGTTTGGTTCAGATCCATTATTGTTTGAGTCCACAGTCTGGATGTAGGTGAACTACAACTCCCAAACTCAAGGTCAATGCCCACCAAACTCTTCCAGTGTCTCCTATTGGTCATGGGAGTTTATTTATTTATTTACAGTATTTATATTCCGCCCTTCTCACCCCGAAGGGGACTCAGGGCGGATTACAATGAACACATATATGGCAAACATTCAATGCCAACAGACAAACAACATTCAGTTTTAGACAGACACAGAGGCATTTTAACATCTTTCCGGCTTCACGATTCCAGCCACAGGGGGAGCTGTTGCTTCACCGTCCATTGGTGGCTGTTCTTCCTCATTCTTTTCCTCATGTTTTGCTGGCAGTTTTATGGTGTTGTAGATTAGTTAAATTAGCCTCCCGCATAAAGCGTACCTAAATTTTCCCTACTTGACAGATGCAACTGTCTTTCGGGGCTGCTAGGTCAACAGCAAGCTGGGGCTATTTTTTTTTTTTAATGGTCGGAGGCTTAACCCGTTCTGTGTGCCATGATTGGTTCCATTCCATCGTTGATGGAATTCAAAATGCTCTTTGATTGTAGGTGAACTATAAATCCCAGCAACGGCAACTCCCAAATGACAAAATCAATCCCACACAACCCCACCAGTATTCACTTTTGGGTGTATTGGGTGTTTGTGCCAAATTTGGTCTAGTGAATAAAAATACATCCTGCATATCAGATATTTACATTACGATTCATAACAGTAGGAAAAGGACAATTATGAAGTAGCAATGAAAATAATTTTATGGTTGGGGGGTCACCACAACTTGAGGAACTGTATTAAGCGGTGACAGCATTACAAAGGTTGAGAACCACTGATTTAGACATTTATTGGGGTTACACTAATTGGGGTCATGGTTCATAAATCATGTCATTGTCTCGCACTGTACACCTGACAGGCCTATGTTGTTACACTGAAGCATCTCTACAGCTTTATGAATCTACTCAATCCTGTTTCTGGCACACCTCAGTCCACTCCCAAAGAAAAATGTAATTCCCGGGCTATATTTCAGCTTCGTTTTTCATTCTTCTGACCCATCTTCCCAATTGTCACATTTATCATCTAATCCTACTTCTTGTCAACCGTACTTACGTCTGCTGTATCCTTTTCTAACTTTTGATTGGTCTGAAGCTTAAATGTCTCCTTGGAGTTTTGCTTCACAATTTTTAAAGGCTTATAGTCCTTTGCAGATGATACATAGTTAGGTTGTTTTTTTTTTTTAGCATAGATTCCAATTTATGAACCCAAACATGGATTTCAGCTGAATAGGGACTTCCACAATGAGCAAAAATGCCTAAGCATTTCCATAGAGGACTCTACGCATCCATAAGTCACTCATAGAATGGCAGCTCCAGTCTGTTTGCACAAGCTTTTGGGGAATAATAAAGCATTTCTCTTCTGCCGTTGCTCGTTTGTGCTGCTTTTAGCATATTTTCGCAGACATTTGTGATTTGTGACTTTATGTGTATGGATGTGCTTTCAAGTCGGGCTGTAAAGTTACAGCGGCCTCGTGAATTTCATAAAATTTTCTAAGGCAAGGAAGTCTCAGAGGTGGTTGCTTCCTCTGAAATACAGGATACATTTACACTGTTAAATTAATGCAATTTGATACCACATTAACAGCCATAGTTCAATCCTATGGAATAATAGGAGTTATAGTTTTGCAAGTTCTTTCTCCTTCTCTGCCAAAGAGTGCCAGTGCCTCATCAAACTACAAACACAAGGATTCCATAGCATTGAGCCATGGCAGTTAAAGTGGTGTCATTCTGTATCCTTTCTGCGGTAAAGATGTATCCACAATCAACTAGGATTTCTTGGTGAAGCTGTGGACAAGTCTACATAGGGACCACCAAACGCAACATTACTCAAACACGAATCAAGGAACATGAAAGGCACTTGTGATGGTACGCCCAAGCCTTCGGGAAAATTATAGTGTCTAGCTTTACTCGGGGCCTATCTGTATACCTATTAAGATCAAGACCTTTAATATACAGAGCCACATTAGGCAATGTGAAAAGATAACCGAGTTTACTGAAAACAAGATAAATAAAGGGCTAACTCCACCCAGAACTACTGTTAAGATAGCTTAAAACAATACATTAGAAATGGAGATTTTGCTGAATGCAGTCATCTTTCTGGAATCCTGGAAAGTCTTTTGCCTCTGATGCAAAGTGATGCACTTGGTCTTCAACTTTGTGAAACTTGGGCTGACCACAAGCTTCTGTTGTCACTGGGATTGATGGTATATGAAGAGTTTAGTGTTAAGGATGCCTGTTTGGATTGCTAGGGCCTAGGATTTCCAGACAATATCCAGGTCTCTAAACTCTGTAGCTCTATTGCAAAAAGAAAAGAGGGCCTGGCAAGAAAGCTCTGTGCAGGGAAATGGCCTAAACCAACTAAGGAATGCTAGGCAAAAAAGAATTGGGGCCAGCTAACACCTCCCAACCAAGGATTCCCCCAGGCAAGAAGCAGCCAGGCTTTGAATCTGCAAGGCTATTCAATGTTAATCAAGTGAGCCAAGGGCAACATTCACACTTGCTTCAAACAGACAAGAGTTCTTTTTCCCACCCTGGACATCATTCCACAGATATATAAACCCCATTTGCCTAGTTTCCAACAGAGCTCACAACCTCTGAGCATGCCTGCCATAGAGGTGGATCAAACGTCAGGAGAGAATGCTTCTGAAACATGGCCATACAGCCTGGAAAACTCACAGCAACCCAGTGATTCTGGCCATGAAAGCCTTCAACAATACATCAATTTCTTAATAGTTTCCCATCCAAGTAGTAACCAGGGTTGACCCTGCTTAACCGCTGTAATTTGTGATTCTAAGTGTTTCATAAGTTGCTATTTAAATTATTTGTAATTCAGCTGTCTTTTTATAGAGAGTATTAACTGTGCAAAATTCTTATGAGGTTGTTGTCGTCATCGGTATCCTAGGATGTCAAACCTCTTCCTGGCTTTCAGTAAAATCAGCTTAAACCATTTAAAATTTGAAGCCATAGAAATTATGTAAACATTCTGAAAGCACATTAAGCTGTTGAATAATGGAGAGGCCACCCACACAGCAGAATTAATGCAGTTTGGCACCACTTGAACTGCCACGGTTCAATGCTAAGGGATCCTGGCAGTTGTTGTTTGGTGAGGCAACAGCTAAAGGCTTTGTGAAATGACAACTCCTAGGATTCCATAGCACTGAGCCATGGTAGTTAAAGTGGTGCCAAACTGCTTTAATTCTACAGTGTGGATCGGGTATGGGCATGCATTGGCCCTCCAGGTGTTTTGGACTCCAACTCCCACCATTCCCAACAGCCTACCGGCTGTTAGGAATGGTGGGAGTTGAAGTCCAAAACACCTGGAGGGCCAATGCATGCCCATCTATATATATAAATGAGTGATGGCATCACGGCAACCCACAAAACAACAAAACTAAACACCCCACAACCTCAAAAATTGACAACACAACCCATCATCCACGCCTCTAGGTTGATACAACAAAAAGAACAGAAAAATAAAGTCCTAATTAGAGGGAGAGGAATAATTGTTTTTATCCAGTTGCTGCCAGTTAGAAGGCTAAGCTCTGCCCACTTGGTCTCCTAGCAACCCACTCAGCCCAGGGCGCAGGCAGAGTTAGGCCTCACTTAGGCTTCTTCCACACTGCCTATAAAATACACATTATCAGATTATAACTGGATTAGATGGCAGTGTAGACTCAAGGCCCTTCCACAGAGCTATATAACCCATTTATAATCTTATATTATCTGCTTTAACTGGATTATCTAGACTCCACACCTTTACCCTTTACCTTAATTACCACCAATTCCTCAATACTTTATTTCCCATACCACCATACTTCGCCACAGCAATGCGTGGCCGGGCACAGCTAGTTCCTGGTATAAATGAACCTTGGGAGATGGGACCTGAATGGGCTCAGAATCCAAATACTTTGAAGTTCTTAAACCTGTACAGTGTAAACAAATACAGTTAGGCTTCTTGATGTGAAAACTCCACCTTGGAAAGCACAATATGCATTTGAAAAATGCAATAGCAAGAAAACCGGATGCTCTTACTTATCAGGAAAGAGTAGAGCAAGGAGCCTTTTGATCTCAAATTGGCAGAGAAACAAGTAGGACAGGAAGCCATCACATTCCAGGGCTGAGGGGAAATTTGGATCAGATTAATCCGGATATCACACCTACCTTTCGATTGGCGTTGGGTCCCAACCCTGAGCTGTGGAGGAGGAGGAGGAGGAGGAGGAGGAGGAGGAGGAGGAGGAGGAAGCCACAGACAAATACAATAACAAATGTCATTGTGTGCAAATTGTCTTTTTGTAGGAAGTGATGAATAGCATTGCCTATTATTTCTTGTTGCAAGAAAGTGTTCCAAAGTTGATTGTGTCTCAATGCTACAGAATCCTGAGAGTTGCAGTTTTCAAGGTCTTTTTTGTCAAATAAGTTTTATTTTGTTTTTTTTAGATATATACAAGTTATATAGTTTGTACACATGTGTTATTTAATACTGCTTCTAGTTCACAAATCCTATTGCAGTTCCAAGGTCGTGATCAACCACAACACACATTGAGCCATGGCATTTCAAGTGGTATCAAACTGTGTTAATTCCACACTGTACAATTGCCTTACTGTACTTCCTATAGGTCCTGGTTGATGTACTGTATATACTCGAGTAAAAGCCTAGTTTTTCAGCCCCCCTCGGCTTATACTCGGTTGAGGGTCCTGGTTGGCTTATATTTGGGTCAGCTTATACTCGAGAATAAATGGTACATTTATTATTTTTCTCTATTATTATTGATATTATTACATTTATTATTTTTCTCTATTATTGTTGCTACTATTACATTTATTTTACTCTATTTATTATTATTATTATTATTATTATTATTAATAATAATAATAATAATAATAAAACTTTATTTATACCCCGCCACCATCTCCCCAACGGGGACTCGGGGCGGCTTACATGGGGCCATGCCCAGAACAGTACAATATAGCAAAATATAAAACAACATATCACAATACAATTAAACAATACAATAAATAATCATATACACTGCAACACAATATACAGTAGAGTCTCGCTTATCCAACATTCGCTTATCCAACATTCTGGATTATCCAACGCATTTTTGTAGTCAATGTTTTCAATACATCGTGATATTTTGGTGCCAAATTTGTAAATACAGTAATTACTACATAGCATTACTGTGTATTGAACTACTTTTTCTGTCAAATTTGTTGTATAACATGATGTTTGGGTGCTTAATTTGTAAAATCATAACCTAATTTGATGTTTAATAGGCTTTTCCTTCATCCCTCCTTATTATCCAACATATTCGCTTATCCAACATTCTGCCGGCCCGTTTATGTTGGATAAGTGAGACTCTACTGTATATATATATATATATATATATATATATATATATATATATATAACAGGGCGGGCCGAATGAGACACTTAATTAAAACTTGGGGTGAGAAAAGGATAAGAATACAATCACGGAGACCAGGGACATAAGATAAAAACAATCTAGAGGGTAGGTGATGGGGGAGTAACAAAAGAAGTGTGTAATAGTTACTCTCCGAAAGCATTTATTTATTTATTTATTTATTTATTTCACTCTTATCTTATTATTACATTTACTATTTTACTCTATTTATTATTATATGTATTATTTTACTCTATTATTATTAAAAGGATACATATGCACATTTACATTGAAGAAGATGAGAATAATGATTTGATCAGAGTTGGACAGTCTTATCTTAAATCTGAGCTTTATGTAAATATTCAAAAACATTTAACCTACTGATGCCTCAATTAATGCAATTTTATTGGTATCTGTTTTTATTTCTGAAATTTACCACTCTCGGCTTATAGTGGAGTCAATGTTTTCCCAGTTTTTTTTTTTTGTGGTAAAATTAGGTGCCTCGGCTTATATTCGGGTCGGCTTATACTCGAGTATATATGGTATATTATATGAATCTCACTTACCTTCATGAGAAACATTACTGAGTTTACTGTAAAAACATGAAACCTTGGATAAAAGTGAGTCCTATCAAAATGAACAACTGATGCTGAACATTATAGTAAAATTAGTCTGGAGGATCTATACAATTCCTCTATAGGAGTTTGCTAGATTCTCTAATATGACTATAAACATCCAGAGTAAGCATACAATATTATTATGTGACTAGCTGTGCCCAGCCACAAGTTGTTGTGGTGTATGGGAATCCTTTGTTGGCCAGGTGGAATAGCAGTGAATAGCCTTGCAGCCTCAAAGCCTGGCTGTTTTCTTCTTATGAGAATCCTTGTTTGGTGAACAGAAATGCAATGAAATAGGCTTGCTGCTTGGAAGGCTGGGTATTTGCGTTCTAGGATAATGGTTTTTTGGTCTGCTAGAATTGCAATGAATAGCCTCGCTGCTTCAAAGCCTGGCTGCTTGCTACCTAGAGGAACCTTTGGTTGGCCAGCTTCAATAGTGCAGAGTAGTATCGCTGCTTCAAAGCCTGGCTGCCTTCTACCAAGGTTAATCCTTTGTTGGTCTGGTTGAATTGCACTGAATAGCCTTGCAGCTTCAATGCTTGGCTGTGTTATACCTAGGGGAGTCCTTGTTTGGTGAGCTGGAGTCGCACCTTCAATCAAAGAGCTGCTTTGAAGTCTGGCTACTTCCTTTGTAGGGGAACCATTGTTTGGCCAGCTTGAATTGCACTGAATAGTCTTGCAGCTTAAAAGCCTGGCTGCTTTCTACACACAGGCATGGTGTTTTCTTAATTTCTGTTTTTTTTCCCATGGTCACTCCTTGGAAAGTGATTCGTTTTGTGGCCAAATTTGGTGTGATTTGGCCCAGTGGTTTTGTTGTTAACTCGGTCCTAATTATGCACATTACATTTACAAACAGTAGAGTCTCACTTATCCAAGCTAAACGGGCCGGCAGAAGCTTGGATAAACGAATATCTTGGATAATAAGGAGGGATTAAGGAAAACCTATTAAACATCAAATTAGGTTATGATTTTACAAATTAAGCACCAAAACATCATGTTTTACAACAAATTTGACAGAAAAAGTAGTTCAACACACAGTAATGTTATGTTGTAATTACTGTATTTATGAATTTAGGACCAAAATATCACGATATATTGAAAACATTAACTGCAAAAATGGCTTGGATAATCCAGAGGCTTGGATTAGTGAGACTCTACTGTATATAGATTTCAGCATCAGTAAGAATTGCAGGTTTGGAAGCCCAGCATGCTGAGCAGCCAAAAAGTCAAAAGAAAGCAAAAGCACAAGCACAATGATATCAGTGCAGCTAGTGCTCAAAGTACTAACATAAAACGTTGAAAAATACAGAGCATTTTTATTGATTTTGTCAGCTATTCAGAATACCTATGACTTTCTGGGAACTACAATTCTCATAATCCCCCAGATGGTAGTGTGGGGATAATGGTTTCCGTAGCCCCAGAAAGCCATTTTTCCCAAGCTGTTAATCATTCTAGATGCAAATAGGGCAGCTGCGTATTTTCGCACGCCTTTTCCAAATGCATCCTTTGCTGCCAAACCATGAGCCCTGCCTCTGAAACCTGAGCTTGGTGTAGCTTGGAGATTCAAATGTAAATCCATTCACTTTGACAGCAGGAAATGAAGCAAGTTTTTTTTTGGGATCCAATCCAGTTACACACAAGCTGAGAGAGAAAGAGAGAGCAAGTAGCGGTTACAGCAGGCATGGGCCAACTTGGGCCCTCCAGGTGTTTTGGACTTCAACTCCCACAATTCCTAACAGCCGGCAGGCTGTTAGGAATTGTGGGAGTTGAAGTCCAAAACACCTGGAGGGCCCAAGTTGGCCCATGCCTGGGTTAGATGTACCAACTCCCAACGTTCATTTTTTTGAGGTGTTAGTTGTGATGCAGCAGCTAATACAGCCAATGCAATTCCAGGCTGCATTAATAGGAGTCTAGTGTCTGTATCGAGGGAAATAATAGTGCCATTATCTTCTACTTAGGTTACATCTTATCTGGAATAACCCTGTTTCCAGTTCTGGGCGAAACAATTCAAGAAGAATATAGATAGCCTCCTGTGGCACAGTGGGTTAAACCGCTGAGCTTCTGAACTTGCTGACTGAAAGGTTGGTGGTTCGAATCCAGGGAGTGGGGTGAGCTTCCACTGTTAGCCCCAGCTTCTGCCAACCTAGCAGTTCGAAAACATGCAAATGTGAGTAGATCAATAGGTGGGAAGGTAACGGTGCTCCATGCAGTTATGCTGGCCACATGACCTAGGAGACTGTCAGAGTATTTTGCAGCGCAGCAGAAGTTGGATGGAATCAGTGGAACGCAGAACGAAGTGACACCCAGAGATGTTAGTAAAACTATATACAAAGTTTTACTGTAAGCAGTAATAATCAAGACAAACAGACTTGCAGACAATGGACAAACACAGGACTTGACTCTCACTCTAGGCAGACAGAACTCGACTCAACTAGACGCAATCTGCACACACACTTGTGTCTGGACACTCCCTGGTTCCAGCCACACATCAAGGTCATCACAGCTTCATAGTAATTAACTCTTTCCAGTCTATAGTACACTCTGGATGATGCAATCAGTATGCAATACAGGCAAGACACAAATTTCATTTAAACACTACCAATACACAAATCCCACATTAACAGCGACGTCTATGGACAACGCTGGCTCTTTGGCTTAGAAACGGATACGAGGACCAACTCCTAGAGTCGGACATGACTAGACTTAATGTCAGGGGAAAACCTTTACCTATAGATAGCCAAGAAGGGCAACCAAAATGGTCAAAGGACTGGAAACTATGAAACCCTCTGAGAAGCAA